>NC_037680.1:80140510-80282411 GCF_003255815.1 Theropithecus gelada | reverse complement strand
CTCCCAAAGTGCTGGGATTACAGGTGTGAGCCACCGCGCCCGGCCCCCATGCATAATATTCTTAACAAAATATAGCAATATAGTTATTTTATGCTTCCTTTCTTTTCCCCAACTAAGTACTAATTCAGGTGTTTAGAACCACTTTTTTTAATAGGCTATTTTTGGAGCAGTTTTAGGTTTACAGAAAAGTTGAATGAAAAGTACAGAGTTCATGGATTCTTCCTTTACACTTCCTCCCCAGCTTCCCCTTTTATTAACATCTTACATTACTGTGGTACATTTGTTACAACTGATGAGGCAATATTGATATGTTATTCTTAACAAAAGTCCATAGTTTACATTGGGGTTCACTCTGCGTTATACATTCTATGGATTTCGACAAATGTGTAATGTCATGTATCCTTTATTACAGTATCAGGCAGAACAATTTTATTGCTCTAAAAGTGCCCTATGCATTACCTACTCATTTCTCCCCCGACCCCAGCCCCAGATATGGGCTGGGGCATATCATTGGTGTCCTACTGGTCCCGATGCACAGTACTACACAGAGTTGGGCTCTGTTTTGTGTTAATGTTAGAATTACTGGGGAAAGGATATCATTGTCCAGGCAGGGAATATTGTGCAGTGTTTGTAATACCTGATTTGGACTTAAAATGTATGCTACCACTTGATGCAAAAAAACACAGATATTAGTATAATTTCATAAGCAGAAATAGGGTTACAACTGAGCCTAGTTAAGTTTTCCCTTGGAAGCAAGCAGATAAATAGATTAGGCAAACGTTTTTAACTTATCTGTATATGTATTTGGAATAAGAGATCCTCCTTTTGTGGAGAAAATGATAAAAGCATCTGCATATGGGGATCTAACATTTAAAAACTTTTCTCCCTTCTGCATAAATGTCTTATAAAGTAGATTATTAGAGTTTGTAAGAATTTTTGGGGTCATTTTATTCAATTCCTTACTTTTTTTTTTTTTTTTTTTGAGATGGAGTCTCGCTCTGTCGCCCAGGCTGGAGTGCAGTGGCCGATCTCAGCTCACTGCAACCTCCTCCTCCTGGATTCAAGCAATTCCCTGCCTCAGTCTCCCAAGTAGGTGGGATTACAGGCGCACTTCACCACACCTGGCTAATTTTTGTATTTTTAGTAGAGATGGTGTTTCACCATCTTGGCCAGGCTGGTCTTGAACTCCTGACCTCATGATCCACCTACCTCAACCTCCCAAAGTGCTGGGATTACAGGCGTGAGCCACTGCACCCAGCCTCAATTCCTTACTTTTAGGCAAAATTACCCTTATGCCATTTAAAAAGACTTTTTTAGAACTACCATAGAAATATATTATACAGGCCTGGGATGGTGGCTCACTCCTATAATCCCAGCACTTTGGGAGGCTAAGGCAGGAGGATCGCTTGAGGCCAGGAGTTGGAGACCAGCCTGACCAACATGGCAATACCCTGTCTCTATAACAAATACAAAAATTAGCTGAGTGTGGTGGCACACACCTGTAATCCCAGCTACACAAGGAGAATTGCTTGAGGCCAGGAGATGGAGGTCATAGTGAGCCAAGTTCTTACCACTGCACTCCAGCCTGGGCAACAGAGAGAAACTCTGTCTCAAAAAAATAGAAAAAGAGAAAGAAACACATTATACAAAGTTCAGAACTCATTTTATTGTTTGACACCCTTGTGGTGAAAAATCTATCTAGACATACTTAAATTTCATCATGTGATTATATGCTTATTTCCCTCCTCATTCTTAATTCCTAAGGAGGGAGAACCTTATCTTCTGGATAGCAATTTTTCACAAATGTTAAGATTGTTAGGTCCTCCTCCATTTTTTCTTCCCACAGCTAAATAATTCTGGCTTCTTATTTCCCTATCAGGTCTTACTTCCCATTCTTAAATTATCTTTGTGGAAATGATGAGAAGACATACAGCATAAGAATAACAACTTAGTGTCATGAAACTGTCCTCCAATGTACCAGGCCATTTCTCACTTACAAATATTCACAATGCCCACTACACTTTCTTCCACAGAGGACTCTCCCTTCATATTTCTGAGCTTTTTCTTAACATGTGATTGAATTAATCATCATGCACAGGTAGCTCTATGAGTGCAATATAAGACATGGTATAGTTCTAGTCCTCATGGGGTTTATAATTTATTTGGAGCGACCTCAAACCATAAAAAGTGGACATAAGGGTTGGGCATAGTGGCTCACGCCTATAATCCCAGTACTTTCGGAGGTTGAGGTGGACAGATCACGAGGTCAGGAGTTCAAGACCAGCCTGACCAACATGGTGAAACCTGTCTCTACTAAAAATACAAAAATTAGCCGGGCGTGGCGGTGCATGCCTGTAATCCCAGCTACTTAGGAGGCTGAGGCAGGAGAATCACTTGAACCTGGGAGGCGAAGGTTACAGGGAGCCGAGATTGTGCCACTGTACTCTAGCCTGGGTGACAGAGGAAGACACTGTCTCAAAAAAACAAAGAGGACATAGGTGTGGAATGCATGATATAGACCTTACATATATAAACATTCTGAAAGGGAATTCCATGGCTGATGTGGGGATTGTTTCATGGATGTATACTGGGAGTGGCTGGGAAGGTTGGACAGGATTTGGATGGGCAGGGCGGGGGAAATGAAGACAGTCCAGACAAGGAGACTAGTAAGAGCAAAGAGCAAAGCCACAAAAGCGAACTCCATAAACTGAGTAAGAAAAGATGAGGTCAACTGAGTGGAGGCAGAGAAGGAGGGGGTTATAAACAGCTTTGAAGTCAGTCAGAGGAGCTAATTGGAAACTGTTACAAGAAACAAGGAATTGTTGCAGGTTTAAAAACATTCCTATTTTAATCCTGACTCTTGTTGCAAATGATACAAACAGCCAGCTTTGGCAGAAAAGGGAATCTATTCCTTTATATATCCAAACCTCGGGAAGGAGGGAAATAGAATTGGTCCTCAGACAACCTGAACCAAGGATGCAAATACCGCCAGGATTCTCTCTGTCTCTCTGTTTTCCTCATCTTTGCTTTGCTCTCATGTTTTCTATGATATTAGAGCCATAGTCACCAACATTTTCTGGTTTGCATTTTCCTGAGAGTCTCATCACAAAAGAATGAACTTGTTTTCCTAATTCCAGCTGAAAGAGAGAGAGAGAAAAAAAAAGAAGGAGGAGGAGGAGAAGGAGGAGGAGGAGAAGAAAAAGAAGAAGAAGAAGAAGAAGAGGAAGAAGAAGAAGAAGAGGAGGAGGAGGAGGAGGAAGAAGAGGAAGGAAGGAAAGAAGGAAGGAAGGAAGGAAGGAAGGAAGGAAGGAAGGAAGGAAGGAAGGAAGGAAGGGAAGGAAAGGAAAGAAGCCTTGGGAATGCCTTTGGTTACCTTAGTATGGATCACATGTTCTCCCCTACAATCAGGATAAAGGAAGAGGTACTTTTGATTGGCAGCATCCCTAAGAACTACAGGGTTGAGTTAGGGGCTGGGTTGGGAGGAGCAGTTCCAAAAGAAATTTGCTGTCTCCAGAAGAAAAAAGAGCAGGGCAGAGGAAATAGCACATGTCCCCTATAGTAACATTTATTGAATTGTTTTTGTTGTTGACACTGTCTATAAATACAAAAGTAATGCAAGATCATTTTGAAAACTGGAAATATTGCTCAAATACAAAGTAGTAAAAATTGAAATCACCTAACGTTATTAACCTAGAAATAATCAACCCATTAATATTTTGGTATACTTTCTTTCAGTTTGTTTTTTCATGTATACTGTGCATTGGTGTGTATCTATGTATGGGAGTAACAGAGTAATGTCCCACCCCACAAAAGATATCCATATTCTAACTCCTGGAACCTGTGAATGTGGGTTTGTTTTACATGGCAAAAGAGATTTTGCAGTTGTAATTAAGTTAAGAATCTTGAGTTGGAAAGATTATCCTGAATTGATTGGAGGGCCCAGTGTAATTGCTACGGTCTTTATAAGAGGGAGACAGGGGTGCGGGCATGGTAGCTCATGCCTGTAATCCCAGCACTTTGGGAGGCTGAGGTGGGCGGATCATGAGGTCAGGCGTTTGAGATCAGCCTGGCCAAAATGGTGAAACCTCCGTCTCTAGTAAAAATACAAAACTTAGCTGGGCGTGGTGGCAGGTGCCTATAATCCCAGCTACTCAGGAGGCTGAGGCAGGAGAATCACTTGAACCCAGGAGGTGGAGGTGGTTGCAGTGAGCCAAGACCACACCATTGTACTCAGGTCTGGGCAACAGAGCAAGACTCCATCTCAAAAAAAAAAAAAAAAAAAAAAGAGGGAGACAGGGGAGTCAGAGTCAGACAGAACTGGAAGATACTATGCTGCTGGCTTTGAAGATTGAAGATGAAGCCCTAAGTCAAAGAATACAGACAAACTCTAGAAGCTAGAAAAGGCAAAGAAAGGAATTTCCCCCTAGAGCTTCTAGAAGAAAGGAAGTTCTGTTAACACCTGAATTTTAGACCACTGAGACTGATTTTGGACTTCTGACCCCCAAACTGTAAGATAATAACTGTATTGTTTCACGCGACTGAGTTTATGGCAGTTTGTTACAGAAGCAAGAGGAAACTAATACAATAAATATATATTCACCTTTATGGGTTTGGATTTTTTGTTTTCAACAATATCAGACTCATACTGTACATGATGTTTGCTGATCTGTATTTTTCAAAATAAAAACATTGTACATCTTTTTTGTTGTTGTTTTTTTAACAGAAAAATGGAGCGAAAGTGGTCCTAGTGGTTCCAGATTGGTTAGGAGTGTTTCAAAGGGAGGAGAGAGAGGTTTACAGGAAACCAGCCCACAGGCTTCTACAAACCCCTGTTATGAGATGATGAAGGTTTCAAGAGGGTGGTGGCAGAGAAAACAGTAAGGAAGAGACAATCTAGGGATATTGACTATGGGGCTCGGTGACAGCACTTAGGTGATGTCATGTTCTTTGGCATAGCCTTGCCTCAAAGAGCATAACTGAACAAAAGTTCTAGTGATCAGCTATGCATCTGTTTACTTTGTTTGTTTTTTCCATGACATATTTTTCAAATGACCTTTCTCAAGTAGTTCAAAGAATCATACAAACATGACCATGAGGTAGCAAAGGGAGAGAGCAATTTCTTAACTCACTCGTCACTCCTCTAAACGAATTATAAAGGAAAAATGTGTTAAATGCTGAACGTGTAATATTAGGAGAACCTAAAAATGCTTTTCATTAAATAACAGGACTCTGAAACTTCCATAACAGCACATTTTGCTTATATGTTACATATATACAGGTTGAAGGTAAAATCTGGAAACCTAGATAATACTTCATTTTTTTTACAGATTGAACCTCCATGATTACTTCTTCTGGGGTATACTAAAGACGCACACTTGACCAGGGGTGGTAGCTCACACCTGTAATCCTAGAACTTTGGGAGGCTGAGGCAGGCAGATCACCTGAGGTCAGGAATTCGAGACCAGCCTGACCAACATGGAGAAACCCCGTCTCTACTAAAAATACAAAATTAGCCGGGCAAGGTGGCACATGCCTGTAATCCCAGCTACTAGGGAGCCTGAGGCAGGGGAATCACTTGAATCTGGGAGCCGGAGGTTGCGGTGAGCCGAGATTGCACCATTGCACTCCAGCCTGGGCAACAAGAATGAAACTCCATCTAATATAAATTAAAAAAAGAGTCACATTTATTCAATGAAAATCTCAGATACAAATCATCTGAAGCAAAGAATCACTGATGAATATGCAGGGGTTGATGGAAAGACTGCATTAATGAGCCACATTCATTACAATTTTGCACAGTGCATTTACTTATTGTAAATAAGGAACAATACTTTAAACATATGGAATGTTGTTAAACACAACATATTATATCAATAAACCATTTATTATATAGAATATATATGTATATGTGTACCTATACTTCCAGTCTTTATGGCCACCATCTATGTGTATTTACCTCTTCATTCTTGACTTCTCACCTTGGAAACACACCCTTCAATTCAACAATATTTATTGGGTAACTGTTACAGGTTGAATTTTGTCCCCCCAAAATTTGTTTGCCAAAGCCCTTACCCCTAGTACCTCAGAATGTGACTGTATTTGGCGATACAGCCTTTAAAGGGGCAATTAAGTTAAAATGGGGTAGGTGGGGTAAGCTCGAATCCAGTACTATTGGCATTCTTTTTTTCTTGACACATAGTCTCACTCTGTCACCCAGGCTGGAGTGCAGTGGTGCAATCTTGGCTCACTGCAAGCTCCGCCTCCCGGGTTCATGCCATTCTCCTGCCTCAGCCTCCCTAGTAGCTGGGGCTACAGGCACCCGCCACTATGCCCGGCTATTTTTTGTTGTTGTTGTTGTTGAGGCGGAGTTTTGCTCTGTTGCCCAGGCTGGAGTGCAGTGGCCGGATCTCAGCTCACTGCAAGCTCTGCCTCCTGGGTTCACGCCATTCTCCTGCCCCAGCCTCCCGAGTAGCTGGGATTACAGGCGCCCGCCACCTCGCCCGGCTAATTTTTTTTTGTATTTTTAGTAGAGACGAGGTTTCACCGTGTTAGCCAGGATGGTCTCGATCTCCTGACCTCGTGATCCGCCCGTCTCGGCCTCCCAAAGTGCTGGGATTATAGGCGTGAGCCACCGCGCCCGGCCAGTATTGGCATTTTAAGAAGAGATTAGGATACGGAGACACCAGACACATGACTGCATAGAGGGATGACCGTGTGAAGACACAGGGAGAAGACGGCCACCTGCATGCCAAGAAGAGAGGCCTCAGAGAAGAAATCAAGCCTGCCAACAGCTTATCTCAGACTTCCAGCATCCAGAACTGGGAGAAAGTAAATTTCTGTTGTGTAAGCAACCGAGGCTGTGTCTTTTTATTATAGCAGCCCTAGAAAACTAACCCAGCGATGTCTTAGACACTGTGATAAAAGGCAGAGACTGGATATTCAGTGATTAAAAAGACACAATTCTTAGCCTTGAGGACAACCCAGTAAGCTAAAGAACAGATCCATTTGGATGTTCCATCATTACTTCAAATGCAACTTGTCCAAAACTGAACTCATATGCCTCTCAGCTGTCCTTATAGTTAGCAGACACTTCCCTGTGGCTTCCCCATCACTCAGCGCTGTGCCTTGAGCTCGACAGGCACTCAGTAAATATCTGTTGATTCAGTGATGCTGTCAGTCCTCTGCTTTCAATATTCTTCCTGTCTAAAAACCCTGGAGTAATCTTGGACTCTTCTTCTTCTAATTTTTTTTTTTTTTTTAATTGAGATGGAGTCTCACTCTGTTGCTCAGGCTGGAGTGCAGTGGCACGATCTTGGCTCACTGCAAGCTCTGCCTGCCGGGTTCACACCATTCTCCTGCCTCAGCCTCCGGAGTAGCTGGGACTACAGGTGCCTGCCACCATGCCTGGCTAATTTTTTTTTTTTTTTTTGCATTTTTCAGTAGAGATGGGGTTTCACTGTATTAGCCAGGATGGTCTCGATCTTCTGACCTCGTGATCTGCCCGCCTCGGCCTCCCAAAGTGCTGGGATTACAGGCGTGAGCCACTGTGCCCAGTCGGACTCGTCTTCTTCTTCTTACCCTTGTTCGATCTGTCCAATCTTCTTACCCTTGTCCAATCTGTCACCTGTGTCTGTCAGTTTTTCCAAATGTAATTCAATTTCCCTCCTTTCTCATTTCTCATCATTTCATGCCTAGATTAATACAACCAGCCTTCTGATTGTTTTCCTTACTCCAAACTATCTTCAAAATGTTGCCAGACTTCTGCTGGGTGTGGTGGCTCACGCCTGTAATCCCAGCACTTTGGGAGGCCGAGGCGGGCGGATCACCTGAGGTCAGGAGTTTGAGACCAGTCTGACTAACATAGTGAAACCCGTTTCTACTAAAAATACAAAAAATTAGCGAGGAGTGGTGGCACGCACCCATAATCCCAGCTACTGAGGCTGAGGCAGGAGAATCACTTGAACTCAGGAGGCAGAGGTTGCGATGAGCTGAGATTGCATCATTGCACTCCAGCTTGGGCAACAAGAACGAAACCCTGTCTAAAAAAAAAATATATATATTGCCAGACTTTTCTTAACTATATCTCTCATCATCCTTTTCTTGACAAATACTGCTGAACTTTTCTATGTACAAGACAACATGCAAGGTGCTAAAGAAAATATATGCATGAG
This sequence comes from Theropithecus gelada, assembly GCF_003255815.1. NCBI lineage: Eukaryota > Metazoa > Chordata > Mammalia > Primates > Cercopithecidae > Theropithecus > Theropithecus gelada. The sequence continues at coordinate 80,274,240 of NC_037680.1, read as the reverse complement.
TAAGTCACAGTCTTTGCCCTTGGAAGAACTCATGGTTTTTCGGAGGAGTCAGACGCATGCAAAAAACATTCTAATACCAATGTGCAAAGTTTTTTGAGAACGCGTAGGATATAGCAAATAGCTTTATCTAGGGGAACTGAGAATGAAGGAGGAGACAGCTGAACTGTAGTGAGCACGAGCAGACCAAACAGAGAAGGAAAAAAGGACATTCTAGACAGAGGGAATGAATAGCCATTGCAAGGGTGTGGAGTTGGGAAAACGGCTGGCACTTTTAAAAATGGACTCTACTGCATTGGTTATTAGACCTCTTCAGCTCTGAACAAACAATTTTCCCAGTGTTTACTAAGAAAACAAACAAACAAAAAAGATGGAAGTTCAGGTTCTGCCATTCTTTCCCACTGCAGGCATTTTTGAGATGGGTGTAATATTTTTGCTTTTATTAGGTACTAAACACAAGTCATTCACTCACTCTAATATGTGTAGCTAATACTATTAGTAGCAGTTTAGTTATCACCTTGGAAAGCTGGCTTAATAACTGCACTCTAACATGTGTGTAATCAGATAATTGCTGGGTTCTGGTTGGTTGAATTCATTTGTGGTCTGACTGGTATAGATGTCAGAACATTCACAAGGGTTCAGGTTATTGTGATAACTGCTCTTGCATAATAGTTTGTACTAGTTCTAAGTAAATACCTGGAAACGTCCAGTTTTATAGATTTTGCAGATAAAAAGCCTCCCCAAAAGGACTACTCTTTTTTTTTTTTTTTTTTTTTTTTGAGACGGAGTGTTGCTCTGTCACCCAGGTTAGAGTACAGGGGCGCGATCTTGGCTCACTGCAACCTCTGCCACCTGGGTTCACGCGATTCTCTTGCCTTGGCCTCCTGAGTAGCTGGGACTACAGGTGGCCTCACCATACCCAGTTAATTTTTTGTGTTTTTAGTAGTGATGAGGTTTCAGCAATGTTGGCCAAGCTGGTCTTGGGCTCCTGAACTCAGGTGATCCACCTGCCTTGGCCTCCCAAAGTGCTGGGATTACAGGCGTAAACCACCGCGCCTGGCCCAAAAGGGCTACTCTTTAGAAAAAAACAACTAAAATAATTGTTTTATGAGGTGTAGGTATGTCATACTCTGTTTACTACATATTTATATTACGTAGGGTATTTAAATCTCACATGCACAAAGCAGAAATATACTTAAAGGCAAGGATCAAGTGTTCTGCAGTTGTTAATGTTTGACTGGGAGGAATGAGATGTCTCTGATTTGAGCCATATGAGTACCCTGATTCACCCCTATTACTACCCCTAACTCTGTTTCTCCTCTTGGCATTCAGATTCTAAGTGTCAGTTAAGTATCATTTGTTCCATGAAGTTATCTTAACCTGCTCTAACGTCCATTGAATTCCCTCTTCCCTTAACTCCTACTGTACTTATAGTCTGTATCAGAGCTTAATATTTAGTTGTTCTCTGGTTATTTCATATGTTCTTGTCTTGTGAGTAAAATTTATTGAATGTAGAGATCCCCTTTTAAAGTAAAATTAACTATTTTAAAATAATATACATTTTATATTATTGTTTTCCTCAACATTTTAAAAGAGATTTGTCTTCATAAATATTGATTTAGTGCAATTCATTTAATTGCCAATTAAAGAATACAAATTTGTTGTTAAAAGATAAAATAGGGAAAGAAAGTACCACAATCATGCCACTCTGCAATAAGCACTTCATCTTCTTGCATTTCCTTCTAGGTTTTTCCTATATGTTTTCTCATGGGTTCATATTGTACATAATGTTTGTAACTTGTTAATCAACATATTGTGAACATCTTTTCATATCAAAAAAATTCTACAAATCATCATTTGCTTTCTCTCTCTCTTTTTTTTTTTTTTTTTTTTTTTTGAGACAGAGTCTTGCTCTATCACCTAGGCTGGAGTGCAGTGGTACGATCTCGGCTCACCGCAAGCTCCACCTCCCGGGTTCATGCCATTCTCCTGCCTCAGCCTCCCGAGTAGCTGGGACTACAGGTGCCCGCCACCACGCCCGGCTAATTTTTTGTATTTTTAGTACAGACAGGGTTTCACCATGTTAGCTAGGATGGTCTTGATCTCCTGACCTCCTGATTTGCCCACCTCAGCCTCCCAAAGTGCTAGGATTACAGGTGTGAGTCACTGCACCCGGCCATTTCCTTTTCTTTTTTTTGAGACAGAGTCTCTCTCTGTCATCCAGGCTGGAGTGCAGTGGTGCAATCTTGACTCACTGCAATCTCTGCCTCCCAGGTTCAAGCGATCCTCCCACCTCAGCCTCCCAAGTAGCTGGGATTACAGGTGTACGCCACCACACCGAGCTAATTTTTGTATTTTTAGTAGAGACGGGGTTTCACCATGTTGGCCAGTCTGATCTTAAACTCCTGACCTCAGGTGATCTGCCTACCTCAGCTTCCCAAAGTGCCGGGATTACGGGTGTGAGCCACCACGCTCAGCTTTCATTTTCTGCCACCATGCTCAGCTTTCATTTTCTATCTTTTTTTTTTTTTTTTTTTTGAGACAGAGTCTTGCTCTGTTACCAGGCTGGAGTGCAGTGGTATGATCTTAGCTCACTGCAACCTCTTCTTCCCGGGTTCAAACCATTCCCCTGCCTCAGCCTCCTAAATAGCTGGGACTACAGGCATGCGCCACCACGCCTGGCTAATTTTTTGTATTTCTGGTAGAGAAGGGTTTCACCATGTTGGTCAGGATGGCCTCGATCTCCTGACCTGGTGATCTGCTGGCCTCAGCCTCCCAAAGTGCTGGGATTACAGGTGTGAGCCACTGCACCCAGCCACAGCCTTCATTTTCTTAAACAGCCTCCCACGGCTAGACATCTAGGGGCTTTCCAAGTATTTGCCATCATCCCACAATATCCTAGCTAATGTTTTGTTCTCACTCCTTTGAGTATCTATTGCCAAACTGCCTTATAGAAAAAGGTTGCAATGATTTATATTCCCACTTGCAGGTATGAGAGTGCCTATTTCTTCCCATCCTTGTCAACAATGGGTGGAATCATTTTTTAAAATCAGAGACTATTTCATGTATTTCTCTAGTGATTCTAGACACAGTTGGAGATGCTGTGTGAACATTAAATAAATAAATGCAATTGATTTGATAAATGAATTAATAGTAGTGTTTTTTGCGCTGGGTGCGGTGGCTCACGCCTGTAATCCCAACACTTTGGGAGGCTGAGGCGGGCAGATCACGAGGTCAAGAGATCAAGAACATCCTGGCCAACATAGTGAAACCTGGTCTCTACTAAAAGTACAAAAAATTGGCTGGGTGTGGTGGTGCGCACCTGTAGTCCCAGCTACTTGGGAGGCTGAGGCAGAATAATCATTTGAACCCAGGAGGTAGAGGTTGCAGTGAGCTGAGATCATGCCACTGCACTCCAGCCTGGTAACAGAGCAAGACTCTGTCTCAAAAATAATAATGGGCGCAGTGGCTCACGCCTGTAATCCCAGCACTTTGGGAGGCCTTGGCGGGCAGATCATGAGGTCAGAAGATCGAGACCGTCCTGCTAACATGGTGAAACCCCATCTCTACTAAAAATACAAAAAATTAGCTGGGCCTGGTGGCACATGCCTATAATCCCAGCTACTCGGGAGGCTGAGGCAGTAGAATGGCATGAACCCGGGAGGCGGAGCTTGCAGTGAGCCTAGAATATCGCCACTGCACTCCAGCCTGGGCGACAGAGCAAGACTCCATCTCAAAAAAAATAAATAAATAAAAATAAAAATGAATAAATCATAAAATAAAATAAAATAAATAATAATAGTGTTTTCTCCATGACATATAGCTACTGAAGTTTTAAAGTAATTAATTCATGGCTGGGCGTGGTGACTTACGCCTGTAATCCCAGCACTTTGGGAGGCTGAGGCAGGTGGATCATCTGAGCTCAGGAGTTTAAGACCAGCGTGACCAACATGGTGAAACCCCATCTCTACTAAAAATACAAAAACTAGCTGGGCATGGTGGTGCACGCCTGCCGTCCCAGCTACTTGGGAGGCTGAGGCTGGAGAATCGCTTGAACCTGGGAGGCAGAGGTGGCAGCGAGCTGAGATTGTGCCACTGCACTCCAGCCTGGGCAACAGAGTAAGACTCTGTCTCCAAAAAAATAAAAAATAAAAAATAAAGTGATTAATTACTCATTCACTCAACATATTTACACCGCATATGATGGTCTTGATCTGCCTACTAAAAATGAATATAGCATTCAGTAATGAAACAAATACTTTATAAAGTACGAAACATAAATTAAAACGCTGATAACTTATTTCAAAGGTAATGTGTATAGAAGCTACTCTTAAAATTTGTCCCAGAGTCCTAAGAGGTCTCTTGGAAAAAAAAAAAAAATTGTCTCATTTTTCTAAGAATAGGAAGTACTAAAATTCCTCCTTTGGGAATTAAGAATACAAATTTAGGATAAGAAAACGCTCTCATCCATTAGCTATTAGAGTTTTCAGAATCAGGGGAATTGTGCCAGAGAGGAAATCAAAATCTGGTGTGGATTTTCATAGTACCAGACATTTCCTTCTGTGTGCAGGTGGAATAAAATCAACACTAAAATTTGGCCAGGCAAGGTGGCTCACGCCTGTAATCCGAGCACTCTGGGAGGCCAAAGTGGGCGGATCACAAGGTCAGGAGATCAAGACGATCCTGGCTAACACGGTGAAACCCCATCTCTACTGAAAACACACACAAAAAATACCTGGGCGTGGTGGCAGGCTCCTGTAGTCCCAGCTACTCGGGAGGCTGAGGCAGGAGAATGGCGTGAACCCAGGAGGCAGAGCTTGCAGTGAGCCAAGTTTGTGTCCCTGCACTCCAGCCTGGGCGAGAGTGAGACTCTGTCTCAAAAAAACAAAACAAAAAAACACTAATATTTTTGGGGAGAGTTTTAATGTTTCTATCAATTCCTGAAAGTTTATTTTATTTAAAGCTGCTTCAGGGATAGGACGACTAGATGAATGTTCTATTTAGTTAGGTAATTTAATTTTATAGGTCTCCTGTTCAATTATCAGAAAGATCATATGAAGGTGATAATCAGTCCCACTTCTCCAAAGTACAAATCTTTTTATCATATGTAAAATATTAACCATTAAAAATTAGCGTATCTTTAAAAATTACTGATTGGAAACATCATTTAAAATGATATATTCCATAATTTTTTATTCCTCTCCCCATGATTGGTGGAAGGTGCTGGAATTGAGTTTGTAACTCATAAAGCAATATGTACTGGAAACAGAATGTGACTAGGGTCAGAAGATACAGACCCTACTCCAGTATCTTCTAGTAATAGCTGTGTAACTTTAGACAAGTCACTTTATGTCTTAAGCTACAGCTTCCTTTACTATAAACCAAAAATCTGGTTTAGGTCAGCATTTCCCAAAGTGTGCTGTGGAACTCATGTCTTATAAGATGTTCCATTGGAAAAAGGCTTTCATGGTTGAATACATTTGGAAAGCACTTGTATATAATATCTACCTCAGAAATTCCCACTGTGCATTAAAATATTAAAACCACCAGAAACCTCTCTAGTTTAGAAACCCATTGAACTGTTTGGAATTCTCATTTGATTAAAGGAACTTAAAATTTTGAGGGGCAATCACACCTACTAAAATCCTGTGGGACTAGAGTTCCAAAGAACACACTTGGGGAAATGATGGACTAACATGCCTGGAATTATGGTACTATTCTTTCTCATACAGGTATTCAGCCAGTTCCCCGAAACCTGCTCTTTTCCTATGCTCTTTATTTCAGAGGTCACCACCATTCAGTCATTCTTCTAAACCAGAATCCCGAGGGTCATTCTAAATGTCTCCGTTGCATTCACTCCCTCATATCCAATTATATATCCTGTAGATTCTACCTCTTTAATATATCTCCCATCTAGTCCCTCCTCCCCATTTTATGACCTTTTGCTTTTATTGAGACCTGCAGCACACATCTCATTAGGATTCAGGTTGTTGCCATCACCTCCTAATTTTCTCCTGCTCCAGTCTGGTCTTCTTGGTCTCCCAAACACAAACTCAGTTGTTCTGGAGCTAAAATACTTCAAATATTTTATTATTTACTACATTTTCCAGAGTATCAAATTCAAATTCCTTAGTTTAACCTGAGCCCCTTCATGAATGAAGCCCTTCCTACCCTTTACTCCAACCTCTTTGACTCTTCTCTATGCCTGTTCTGACAAAATGGAATCACTTACTAATATGGTTTGTCTCTGTGTCCCCACCCAAATCTCATCTTATAGCTCCCATAATTTCCACCTATTGTAGGAGGGACCCACTGGGAGATAGTTGAATCATGAGGGTGAGCCTTTCCCGTGTTGTTCTCGTGATAGTGAATAAGTCTCAAGAGATCTGATGGTTTTAAAAATGGGAGTTTCCTTGCATGAGCTCTTTTTGCCTGCTGCCATCCATGAAAGGTGTGACTTGCTCCTCACCGCCTTCCACCATGATTGTGAGGCCTTCCCAGCCATGTGGAACTGCAAGTCCATTAAACTACTTTTTCTTCCTAGTCTCAGGTGTGTGTTTATCAGCAGCATGAAAACGGACTAATACACTTACGGTGCCTCTAAAGCACGGTGATGCTTTATGCCTCCACACACCCGCACAGATATTGTTTTATTTTGAATGCTTGCTCCCTCTTTCTTCTGGTTAGCTCCTCCCTGTCATTTAACATTCAGTTCAAGAATCTCCCCATTGGGAAGGTTTTCCTGATCTGGGAATGGACTTTCAGTCTAACAGTGAATTCCTTACCTGCTTTATCCACTAGACTGTATGCTTTTTTGTGGGCAGGAAGCATCATGTCATGTCTTTCTTGTCTTTGTATTCCTGGGCCTTAATTGGAGCTTAATAAACTCTGATTGAATGAATGAATTATTTAATGGTTTAAAGAAACTGATGAGAACACCCTTTTCTCAATGACTGAAAGTTACCTTTTTTCTCTTTTAATTAGCCTTAGCCTTGATCTTAGGCTAAGCACTTGGAGGAGAGAGTTGGTTAAGACCTATGTAAAAGGCACTCAATGGTCTTTTTTTTTTTTTTTTTTCTGAGATGGAGTCTCACTCTTGTCACCCAGGTTGGCGTGCAATGGCACGATCTCGGCTCACTGCAACCTCTACTCCCGGGTTCAAGCGATTCTCCTGCCTCAGCCTCCCGAGTGGCTGGGATTACACCCGCCACCATGCTTGGCTAATTTTTGTATTTTTAGTAGAGATGGGGTTTCACCATGTCGGTCAGGCTAGTCTCGAACTCCTGACCTCAGGTGATCCACCCACCTTAGCCTCCCAAAGTGCTGGGATTACAGGTGTGAGCCACCACTCCCGGCTTCAATGGTCTATTTTTTTAAGGAGGTTTCAATGAATCATCTTCCTTGTAAGGTATCACACAGCCTAGTACATTTAATGACAATAGGATTCATTAAGTTTGGCATCCCAGGTGTGTCTAATGTCAACAAACTTGGTCACAAGGGAAATGAGGTGAAAGACTAGACACATTTATATAAAAATCACTTATGAAAAATTTTAAAGCATTTATTAATTTATAAATACTTATTGTGCAAGATACTATGCTAGATATTGTGGAAGATATAAGGATGAATAAAGTGTTGTATTACATTCACTTTGGGAGGATAACTTCTTGAAATAATTATAATTAGGTGGCAAATGATGATTCCCACGAGAAAGGAAAGGAAATCTAAAAGAAGTGGTCAGCAGGATCATCTTCATTTATAACAGATAGTATTTTTAAAATTATTTTTGTTGTTTTATTATTCTTTAAGTTCTAGGGTACATGTGCACAACGTGCAGCTTTGTTACATATGTATACATGTGCCATGTTGGTGTGCTGCATCCATTAACTCATCATTTACATTAGGTATATCTCCTAATGCCATCCCTCCCCCATTCCCCCACCTCCAACAGGCCCCAGAGTGTGATGTTCCCCTTTCTGTGTCCAAGTGTTCTCATTGTTCAATTCCCACCTATGAGTGAGAACATGTGGTGTTTGGTTTTCTGTGCTTGCGATAGTTTGCTCAGAATTACGGTTTCCAGCTTCATCCATGTCCCTACAAAGGACATGAACTTATCCTTTTTTATGGCTGCACAGTGTTCCATGGTATATATGTGCCACATTTTCTTTCTTTCCTTTTTTTTTTTTTTTGAGAAGGAGTCTCCCTCTGTCACCCAGGCTGTAGTGCAGTGGCAGGATCTCGGCTCACTGCAAGCTCCGCCTCCCGGGTTCACGCCATTCTCCTGCCTCAGCCTCCTTAGTAGCTAGGACTACAGGCGCCCACGACCACACCCGGCTAATTTTTTGTATTTTTAGTACAGACTGGGTTTCACCGTGTTAGCCAGGATGGTCTCGATATCCTGACCTCGTGATCTGCCCACCTCGGCCTCCTAAAGTGCTGGGATTACAGGCGTGAGCCACCGCGCCCGGCCCACATTTTCTTAATTCAGTCAAGAGATAGTATTATTCTATACAAGAATATTGACGCACCTACTGAACTTAAAATACAAAAGTGCAGTTATGTTTCAAAAGTACAGATATCTCAAGTGTATTATATGGTTCTAAATACCAGTTTGAAACAGATTGTGTACCAGTTTGGAACAGATTGTACAAAAAAGGCTGAAACCACTTGAAAGTCCTCAAGAATATCAGGAAGAATGTAATTAACCAAACCAGGATTTGGCCCCAGGACAGAGAAATGAACACTCTCATTCTTAGAGAGGGAGCTAGGATTTCAGAAATGTACAGTCAATTCTTTGTGAAAATTTAAGATAACAAATTCTTAGCAAGCAGATGGAAAGGAAAAGCAACCTTCATTGCAACCAATTTCAGGTCACACTCCCAATTTCTCAATTGTTTTAATGCTGTCAACAAACTTGCTTTGCATGTAGCCAAGCAAACATAACTTGGTTCCATTTTTTCCTTTCTTTGATCAATTTTAGGTGAAGGTCAAAATAAGGACATAACTTAAAATCTAAAAGTCTGCCGAAGTCAAGCCTGCATCAAAATAAGCAGCAGCTGAGCTTAGCGATAAGGAAAAATGCCAACACCTTACTACTACACAATTCCGATGGTGTGGGGGGACAGAAATTAAGGAGGCAGGATAAACAGATTTCGAAGTTTAAAAAGTAATTAAAGGTCATAGAAATGTCCCATTTCTAAAAGTTTCCCAACACATTGCAGGAAACTGCAGAGACTTTTTGGCCAAAATGGGACTTCCTAAAGAAGGGACTCACAGATCTCAACGACAATGGTCCTGTAAATGACCAAGCCAACCCCGGATGCGTTTCTGGAATCTCTGAATACACCGATAGCCTATAAAGGTGGATGCGTACAGCTCCCTGACAGACCTGCCCGAGGCTGCTGTGCCTCCTAGCGCGCAGGGACAGAGGCTGCTGGGCCCGCTTCCTAGGAAAGCCGAGCAGGGGGTGGGGCCGCACCGGGATTTTCCTCCCCACTCATTCATTCTCTGATTCACTCGTTCCTGGAGGCGGCTCACAGGGACTTGCGAAGGAAAGGCGAGGCACGACCGGAGCCGCGGCTGGGTGCGGCCCGGCGCCTGAAGGGAGGGCGGGCGGGGGGCGGAGGGCGGGCGGGGGGCGCGGGCTGGGGAAGGGCGGCGGGCGCGGCGGCCTGCGCCGGAAGTGAGTGGTTGGCGGCGGGCGGGGGCAGCGCGCGGCCCCGCGCAAGTCGTCCTACAGTCGGCAGTCCGGCCCTCAACCCCGCCTTCTGCGTCTCGGCTGGACGCGACCACATTCGGCTCTGCTGCCGCGGGGCGCTGCGGCCGCCCCGCCCCCGCTCCTGCTCCCGCCGCCGCCAGCTAGTCAGCCAGTCAGCCAGCCAGCCGGCCAGCCAGCCAGCCAGTCAGTCAGTCAGCCAGTCAGTCAGTCAGTCAGTCAGTCAGTCAGTCACGGAGCGCGCGGCGCGGGAGCTGCCGGCACTCGCTGCGTCTCTGGCGCGGGAGCGCTGCGCCTGGGGAGGAGGCGGAGGCAGCGGCTGGAGGAGCGCGAGCGGCGCTTTTCTTGCCCCCGGCCGCGACGGTAGCGGGGGCAGCGGAAGGGCCGACCGGCTGCGGCGGTGAGTGGTTAGCTTCGCCCTCGGGGCCAGGGGAGGGGGCCGGCTGGGCGCGGTGCAGTGAGGCGCTCCTGCCGCTCCCGCCTCCATTTTCCGGGCGCCCGGCCCCGCCATCCGGGTGCGGTGCGGGCGGCCGCAGCCTGGGGCGGGGTCGCTGCTAGGTTGGGGCTCGGGCTGGGGCTGGCTGGACCGCGCCCGGCCGGTGGATGGTGGTCGGTGGGGCCTGGACTGCACCCTGCGCCCCTAGGGACCGCGACGGAGGGAGACAATGAGATAAGGGGCCGCCTGGGGAGGGTGCGGTTAGACTTTCCCGACCCAGCACCGTGGTTGGTGGCCGGGGACCGCAGGGAGGAAAGGACTCTTCTCCCGACCAGCTGCAGAAACCAGCCACTGGATGTCGGGTTGCTTGGGTGTCGATGCCCCCATCTTTCATAGATGAGTTAAGTGCAGAGATTTTCAAAGGCGGGGCGCCTTCTCTGTCTTATTTCTAATTAAGCAGGCTAAGTAATTGCTTCATTGCTTCTTAACCCCATCTCCTCTTGCGGTGTGTATTATACATTCCCGCCGGAAATCCAAACTGCAATTCTTGGGGGGAGGGGTGGACAGAGGGAGGGGGCAGTGTGATAGTGTTAGTTAGGATGCCTTCGTGTTAAGACAGGTTGAAAGATGTGGTTTTCTTAAGGCAGTGACTTAGGGTGTCCCCACTGTGTGAGCTGGAAACCGCATAAACCTTATTGCTTATAAGCTCGAAGACATGGTTTAATATGAAATAAGAGCCTTGAGGGAGGGTGTAAATGTTACATGTGTCTTGCGTGTTTGCATTTCTTAAATTCTTTGGGAAGATCCGTTGGGGAAATCCGGGAGAATGGAAAAGTTCTTCACTCAGTCTTCCAATAAGGGTTGATGTTGTCTGCAGTATTTCTCAGGGAAATGCGGAGAGCTGCTTCGTTAAGGAACAGTAAAGGTAACGGGTTTGGGATGAGGCGTGATCGGATTATTAAAGGGTCAGTCCATGGGGATATTCAGCAAACATTTATGGAATACCTACTCTCTGTCAGTTAGGCTGGGGGACACCAGGTGAACAAGCATGGGCTGGTGGAAAGAGCTCTTTGGAGTAGGGGAAACCGTACGCCCTGGAATTGGCTGGCAGTGTGATGTTGGATAAGCTATTGAACTCTGCAGTACGTTCCCTATCAGTAAAATAAGAGTAACACCTGTTTACCTCCCCAGATGTATTTCATGCAGATTAAATGAGATAATGTATGCAAAATGCGTAGCACTTTGCCTGGCACAGAGGTGTTTAACAGCACCTTAAATTCCTTTCATCCTCGGGATGGTTTTTTTTGGGGTGCGGTGCGGGGGGTTAGTGAATGCAGGCAATTGTAATACAGTGCATTATATAATAAAACGTTGAGGTGTAGAATAGGAGAGCGAAGAAGAGAGATTAATTCTAAATTGAGGAGGAATGCATGGAAGCGTCGGCATTTAAGTGAAACCTTTAAGGATGAGTAGGATTTCAGCAGATTCAGATGGGAAGGAGGAGGACATTTCATATGGTGGTGGTGCTATCCTTTGAGAGCCGAATTGAGTGGGAGGACCTTTGGGGGAGGGGCAAAATAGAGACGCTCAATAGCTTTTAACTCTTGTTGAGTCTGACCTTCAAAGATTGTCTCGGTTATTTTGCTTTTTGTGTGGTGAATTTCCCGGAAACCAGATCCAGCCCTACTCAAGTAAGTATAGAAAGGTCAATTCATGATTTTTTGGATTAGACATTTTGTATAATTCAGATTTCTGTCTCTTCTGTTTGAATTTAATAAAGAATTATTTGTAGATGTTGCCTTGTGGTAAACATTAGCTTTATTTGGTAGAAGCAGCAGCTTATTTTTCAGACTCAGAGGTCTCACTAAGATTATAGAGTATGTGACTGTGTATGAAAGGAGTGGAGTGGTGGGTACTATTGGGTTTGTTTTCACAATTAACACCTTATTTTCCGAAGAGGTGTATTTAACCATTGTCTTTGAGGATGATTATGTCTTTTGGTTTTGCTGCCTTTTGGTTCTCACCCCATAAATACTTATTAGATTGGCATCGTAGATAACTGTCAGACTATTCACAGATTCTTGGATACATGTTATAGAATCTCATGGCTTTAGTTGCTTTGGTTTGGAAGTAATTGAATGTCAACATTAGTACTGTTAATCCCAAACACTTAATTTTAGGAGAATTAATATTAGTGAAACAAGATGTGACCTCAGGCAGATAACTTATCTTGGACTCTTAATTCCTTTACCTATAAAATGAGAAGTTTGGATTAGATCACTGCTTCTTAAACTGGTTCTCTGAACTTGAGAATTTCAGAGATTCTGCAGATGTTTGACTTAAATCTCAATAAAAATGTATTTTAAACTTGTAATAATAAAAAGTGACCACTGTATGACATACACTGTTTTAAACACTTTATATGTGTTAATTTATTTAATTCTCACATAACCCTATGAAATAGAATTTATTATTTGAGAAAACAGGCACAGACAATAAGTTGCCCAAAGACTGCAGAGCTATAGTGGCAGAGCTGGATTTGAAACCGGGCAGCCTAATTCTGAAGCTTGTATTCTTAACCGTGTTTTTACACTGCCACTAAAGCAACACACATATATACTCTTTAAAAAAAATGTGGTAAAGTATATATAACGTACAATTTACCATTTTAACTATTTTTAAGTGTACTGTTCAGTGGCTTGAGTACATTGTTGTGCCACCATCACCACCATCTCCAGAACCTTTTTATCCCAAACTGAAATTCTTCCCATTAAACAGTAGTTCTAGAAGCTGCAGTGAGCTATGATCATGCACACTGTGTGACAGAGTGAGACCCTGTTCAAAAACAAAACAGTAACTATCCACTTCCCTCCCCCTACCCCCCTAGTAATAACTTTTCTACTTTTGACTCATACAATATTGATTCTTGTGTCTGGCTTATGTTACTTAGCATACTGTCTTCAAGGTCATCCATGTAGGATGTATCAGAATTCCATTTTTCAGACTGATTAATATTCCATTGTATGTATATACCACATTTATGGATATTTGGGTTGTTTCCACCTTTGGTGTACTGTGAATAATGCTGCCTTGAGTATTGGTGTACAACTGTTTGAATCCCTGCTTTCCGTTCTTTTTTCAGTATTTCTATATACCCAGAAATGGGATTGCTAGACTGTTTGCTAATTCTATATTTAATTTTTGAGGAACTGCCATATTGCATTCCACAGCAGCTGCACCATTTTACATTCCCGCTAGCAATGCACAAAGGTTCCAGTTTCTCCGTATCTTGCCAACACATCTTTTCTAGTGTTTTTTCTTTTTATGTTTTTGATAATAGCTATTCTAATGGGCGTGGGGTGGTATTTCATTGTGGTTTTGATTTGAATTTTCCTAATGATTAGTGACGTTGAGCATCTTTTCATATGCTTGTTGTCCATTTGTATATCTGAGGAGAAATGTCTATCCAAGTCCTTGACTCATTTTTAAAGTAGGTTGTTTTTGGTGAGTTGTAGGAGTTCTTTATATACTCTGGATATTAACCCCTTATCAAATACATGATTTGCAAATATTTTCTCCCATTTTATGGGTTGTCTTTTCACTGTCTTGATAGTATCCTTTACTATCAAGTAAAAAAAAAATTTTTTTTTTTAATACTTTAAGTTCTGATGTACATGTGCACAACTTGCAGGTTTGTTATATGCGTGTGCCATGTTGGTTTGCTGCACCCATAAACTCATCATTTACATTAGGTATTTCTCCTAATGCTATCCCTCCCCCAGCTCCCCACTCCCCAAACACAAAAGTTTTAAATTTTGAGGAAGTCCAAATTATTTTTTCTTCTGTCTGTGCTTTTGGTGTCATGTTCAAGAAATTGTAGCCAAATCCAATGTCATGAAGGTTTTCCCTGTTTTCTTTTACAAGTTTTATAGTTTCCGCTCTTATGTTTAGGTCTTTGATCCTTTTGGGGTTAATTTTTGCAAATGTGTTAGGTAAGGGTCCAACTTCATTCTTTTGCATATCCAGTTTTCCCAGCACCACTTGTTGAAAGGACTGTCCTTTCCCCATTGAATGGTTCTGGCACTCATACTCATTCATATATACACGTGTGTATATTTATATGTATGCATATGTGTATATAATTTTTTTTTTTTTTTTGAGATGGAGTCTTGCTCTATCACCCAGGCTGGAGTGCAATGGCACAGTCTCAGCTCACTGCAGCCTCTGCCTCCCAGGCTCAAGTGATTCTCCTGCCTCAGCCTCCCGAGTAGCTGGGATTACAGGCACACGCCACTGTGTCCAGCTCATTTTTGTATTTTTAGTAGAGACAGGGTTTCACCATGTTGCCCAGGCTGATCTTGAACTCCTGACCTCAGGTGATCTACCTACCTCGGCTTCCCAAACTGCTGGGATTACATGCGTGAGCCACTACGCCTGGCCTAAATTTTTTTTAACACATTGAAGACCATAGTGCTACATGGTTATACGTGGTTAATTTTGGGGGTGCGATGGGGCAGACATTCCTAAGAATAAAACTTTTCCTTTTATTGTTTAAAACATTTGAATCAGTGTGTTTGAAGAGTATCCTGAAGACTGCAGATGTGACTGTTAAGAGCTGCAACTGCTTACCTGGGTGAAATCAAAACAAAGCATACAAAAATAATTGGATTGTTTAACCTTAATTTATCTCTTTATTTGAGTTTACAATAAATTAACATAATGTATTTGAACATAAAATAGCAATGCTTTTGCCAGCTTTATATATTTGGGAGGCTGTGTAAAATTTCATCTGAAAGAGTTTTGTTGTGAAATAGTTTTTAAAACCCCAGATTATATGATCTCTAAAGCTTTTTCATATGCTCTTCTTGCTATTATTTTAAGGTACTTTTC
This sequence comes from Theropithecus gelada, assembly GCF_003255815.1. Classification (NCBI taxonomy): domain Eukaryota; kingdom Metazoa; phylum Chordata; class Mammalia; order Primates; family Cercopithecidae; genus Theropithecus; species Theropithecus gelada. The sequence continues at coordinate 80,259,202 of NC_037680.1, read as the reverse complement.
ATGTTTTAAGGCAGGTGTCTTAAAATGTATCACTTATGACTTATATAAATTGGCTTTTTAAAAAGTATATATGTATTTGCTCTTAATAAAATGCATACTGTTTTTCTGCTCTAAGCAGAGCTAGGCATAATAGAGAAATCTAAGATAGGTATTCTGTTCTCCACAATAGAGAGGATGCCAGTGCCAGTTTAAGTATAAAATACAAGGAATCAGTAGAAGATGACACTGAAGAAGCAGGGACCACAAAGAAACAGAAGGGTCTATGAGTTGAAAATGGGTGAACAGATAAGGTTGAGAAAAGGAGGAACAAGTCATCCCTTTAGATGGGAAGAAAAGCAAGATAGGGAAGCCAAGGACTTATCGTTATGTTAGACTATTAAAATTTAAGCCCTGTGTGGTGAAGAATGGTGATAGCTAGCAAAAATTGGAGTGTAAACATATTCAGTAGGCCCAGTATTATTGTAGAATCATAAGTCAATTTTGCAGTGGTATTTAAAACTTTGGCCAGACGCAGTGGCTCATGCCTGTAATCGCAGCACTTTGGGAGGCCGAGGTGGGCAGATTGCCTGAGGTCGGGAGTTCAAGACCAGCCTGACCAACATAGAGTAACCCCATCTCTACTAAAAATACAAAAAATTAAACGGACGTGGTAGCACATGCCTGTAATCCCAGCTACTCGGGAGGCTGAGGCAGGAGAATTGCTTGAACCTGGGAGGTGTAGGTTGCAGTGAGCTGAGATCGTGCCATTGTACTCCAACATAGGCAACAAGAGCAAAACTCTGTCTCAAAACAAAACAAAAAAACTTGGATGCTTTTTTGGAAATTACTTTTAGAAGGATCTTACTGAGTTTGATAAGTGAAGAAAAGTATTAGCTAAGTCAGTAGAGCAGGCCAGGTGCGGTGGCTTATGCCTATGATCCTAGTACTTTGGGAGGCTGAGGTAGGCTGATCGCTTGATCTCAGTTTGGGACCAGCCTGAACATGGCAAAACCCTGTCTCTACAAAATATACAAAAATTAGCCAGGCATGGTGGCGCGTGCCTGTAGTTCCAGTTAACTGGGGAGGCTGAGATTGGGAGGATCACCTGAGCCTGGCGGGTCAAGGCTACAGTGACAGAGTGAGACCCTGTCTCAAAAAAAAAAAAAAATCAATACAGCAAAACAACCAATAATATGACTTGAAAATATATTCTTTATATATCCCTTTCCCAAATACAATTTGTTCTAATTTTCCAATAATGTTTACTTTATAAAAAATAATTATTTCTTGACTCATTGGTTTATTTCATATTGTAACAAATGACATTGGAAACCAGTAAAGGAAGTCAGTGATCCTACTTATCTGTGAATAGTGTACTTAATAAACAATAATGGTTCAAAACATTTTTTACCCTAAGTTTTTACAATAAACATAATACAGTTTAAGGCAGCAGCAGTGAATATGATACATTATTTTGAAAAATCTTTGTTATAGTACTCGTTAACACAGAAATTTTCAAATCTGGCTCTTGAATCTGTTTATTATGTTACTGGTTTTTAATGCTTGTCTTAAGTGACAAGGCAGCTCGTGTAGGAACATATACCCACAAAGAAAAAGTGCCTCTTTGGCTGTACTTTCTATTAGGAGATACTGTTTAGTTTCTATCCATCAGTTATGCAGACTGGGCTAGTACAAAGTTTGCTCTCCCTATTTGTCAATCAGTTATTCTTGCAAATCAGTGTGAGGATTTGTATTTATAAATTTTTAATAAATGGATTCAAAATCCGCCAAAACTGTGTTTGGAAGGCATTTAAAAAGTTAGAAATAGCTTCTCTGTTCTTAGAGTGTGCACATATGAGTATTTTAAGATGACACACATTGTTTTTTTTTAGAATACAGCTATTTTCTTACTAAGTTTTAAAATGTCTCATTTACCTTTAAGATACAGATGCATTAACCATGTTTTTGTTTTTAAAAACTTTGTCTAGGTAGCATACTGCCATAGCACAGCCACTTATTACAGAAATTCAGCAAATTTAGAACTCTACTCTTTTTTATAAAACGTAAATGCTTACCTCATCTTTAAATTGCACAACTTTCTTAATGATTTGCCATGAGACAAACCTATTTAGTATAAAATACCATGGTCACTCCTTAACAACATCAGTAACAACATCCTTTAACACTTAGCTCTTTTCTTGCTTCAGTTTCTCTTTTGTTCTGCTTTGCTTTTGGAGTTAAACTTTACCCTCTCCTCCAACTTTGTTTCATTGAGGTCAAAGCAGCTGCTTCATGAAGGATTATATAATACAGTTTTCTATAAATTTTTTTTTGAGACGGAGTTTCACTCTTTTGCCCAGGCTGGAGTGCAGTGGTGCAATCTCGGCTCACCACAACCTTCGCCTCATGGGTTCAAGCGATTCTCCTGCCTCAGCCTCCCGAGTAGCTGGGATTACAGGCATGCGCCAACACGCCTGGCTGATTTTTTTGTATTTTTAGTAGAGATGGGGTTACTCTATGTTGGTCAGGCTGGTCTCGAACTCCTGACCTCAGGTGATCCGCCCACCTCAGCCTCCCAAAGTGCTGGGATTATAGGCATGAGCCACCACGGCCAGCCCATAAAACGTTTTTATTGAGGAAATCATTTACTGTTAAGAATATGTCTTCTCTGGAATACCAGTCTCTTGTAGAAGCTTATAAAAGGGTAGATCCTTTATTATTGAAAAAGAATCAATATATTAAAGATAGTAGCTACTATCACTCTAGCCTCACAATACCTAGAATTATTTAGTACCAGAATACTTATGTTACTTTATATGACATTTGATTGACAGGTGGCCACAGTGAAGGCGCCAGTATCTGTATGTTAGGGATAAATACGTATTACACATAAAATACATGTGTGTATTAAGATAAGGATTAAATAAAAATAGAACTTCTAATAAGATGTTCTTATACCCCAGTGAATCACTCTTACATCCTGGGGTATAATTACCTCCATTTTGGAAACCACTATACAGTCTTATGAAATGTTAGGCCAGGCATTGTGGCTCACGCCTGTAAACCCAGCACTTTGGGATCCCGAGGTGGGCGGATCACCTGAGGTCAGGAGTTCTAGACCAGCCTGACCAATGTGGCAAAACCCTGTCTCTACTAAAAACACAAAAATTAGCTGGGCATGGTGGCAGGCACCTGTAATCCCAGCTACTTGGGAGGCTGGGCAGGAGAGTCGCTTGAACCTGGCAGGGAGAGGCTGCAGGAGCTGAGATCACATCATTGCACTCCAGCCTGGGTGGCAGAGCGAGACTCTTGTCTCCAAAAAAAAGAAAAAAAGAAACACTGTTAATAATGAGCCTTTCATATTAAATTCCATTTCATAGTGTATAGTATTCTTTTTTTTTTTTTTTTTTGAGACGGAGTTTTGCTTCTGTCTCACTGCACTCGGCTCACTGCAACCTCTACCTTCCAGGTTCAAGCGATTCTCCTGCCTCAGCCTCCCAAGTAGCTGGGATTACCGGTGCCCACCACCACACCTGGCTAATTTTTGTATTTTTAGTAGAAATGGGATTTTACCACGTTGGCCAGGCTGGGCTTGAACTCCTGACCTCAGGTGATCTGCCTGCCTTGGCCTCCCTAAGTGCTGGGATTTCAGGCATGAGCCACCTTGCCTGGCTAGTGTATAGTATTCTTATACGAAGTCATCTTAAAGCACTTGGGACAAAACATACTGGTTCTAATACTAATTGGAAAGTAATGTTCGTGGAAGAAAGTAGATAAATTCAGCAAAGTGAAATCATTCCATATTATATCAGAAATCATAATATCTATCACTTTGTACCCCATAAATGTATACACCTATAATTTATCAACATATACAGTAAGAAAACATTTTTTTTTAAAAAGTTAGCAAATTGAGTCTTTAATAAAATTTATTCTTCAACACAGTTGAAATTATAGGCTTATTTCAGAAGCCTAAATTTGAATTTTGCATTATGCTTTTAGGAATTATTCAAGGTGAATTTAAAAGTACCCTTAATTAAAAATAAAAAATTAAGTATTTAACTTAGTAATTGAGTAGTGTTTTATAGACTTATAATTTTTTCTTTTTTCTTTTTTTTTTTTTTTGAGACGGAGTCTCGCTCTGTCACCCAGGCTGGAGTGCAGTGGCCGGATCTCAGCTCACTGCAAGCTCCACCTCCCGGGTTTACGCCATTCTCCTGCCTCAGCCTCCCGAGTAGCTGGGACTACAGGCGCCCGCCACTCGCCCGGCTAGTTTTTTGTATTTTTTAGTAGAGACGGGGTTTCACCATGTTCGCCAGGATGGTCTCGATCTCCTGACCTCGTGATCCGCCCGTCTCGGCCTCCCAAAGTGCTGGGATTACAGGCTTGAGCCACCGCGCCCGGCCGACTTATAATTTTTTCATGTCCGTAGTATTTTTTTTCTGAACACCTCTAGCAAGGTATACAACATTTTCCATCACCGTGCTCTTTATCTTTTCCTTCTCTCTGTTTTCTTTGCCTATCCCTAAAGCAACTGCAGTCATAGTTGCTGCAGCACAGGTAAGTTTTGCCTGTTTTGTAACTTTGTATTAATTAAATCATAACTATGTATGCTTTTGTCTCCAGCTTCTTGCACTCAGCATGTATTTTGCTTTTTTTTTCTCGGTTGCCCTGGGTAGAGCACAGTGGCCCAATCTCGGCTCACTGCAACCTCTGCCTGTCAGGTTCCAGCAATTCTCCCACCTCAGCCTCCTAAGTAGCTGGGATTACAGGTGTGTGTCACCACGCCCGGCTTATTTTTATTTTTTAATTTTTTGTATTTGTAGTAGAGATGGGATTTTACCATGTTGGCCAGGCTGTCGGCATGTTTTTAGATTCTTCCATATTGTTGCTTATATCAGTAGTTCCTTTTTAGTGGTAATATTCAATTGTATGAATATGTTAATATGGCCAGGCGTGGTGGCTCACGCATGTAATCCCAGCACTTTAGGAGGCCAAGGGGATGGATTCCTTGAGGTCAGCAGTTCAAGACCAGCCTGACCAACAGGTGAAACCCTGTCTCTGCTAAAACTACAAAAATTATTCAGGTGCGGTGGTGGGCGCCCGTAATCCCAGCTACTCTGGAAACTGACACAGGAGAATTGCTTGAACCCAGGAGGCGGAGGTTGCAGTGAGCTGAGATTGTGCACTGCACTCCAGCCTGGGCGACAGAGTAAGACTCCATCTCAAAAAAAAAAAAAAAGAATATGTTAATATACCAGATATCCATTTTCATGTTGTTGGGCCACTGGGCTGCTTCTAGTTTGGGACTATTCTGAAGAAAATGGCTATGAACATTTTTGCACAAGTCTTTTTATGGACGGATGTTTCATTTATCTTCGGTAAAGGACTGGGATTGCTAGGCCATTTAGATAGATGTTCCTCCTTTTAAAAACTTTGTATTGAAGAACAATATATAATCAGAAAATTGCATATATCAGAAGTGACTTCTAACTCTAATTCTGCTATAAAGTGTTTTAGGTTGCTTGTTTCTTTAAAAATTTTTTAAATTGCTTTACTGAGGTATAATTTCTATATAATAAACTGCACATATTAAAGTGTACAATTTCGTAAGTTTTCATACACTTATGAAACCATCACTATAATCAAAACTGAACATTTCCATCATCTCCCAAAGTTTCCTCATATCTCGTTGTAATTTGTTCCCCTCTACCCCTGTCTTATGGCAATCTGTCACTATGGATTAGTTTGCATTTTCTAGAATTTTATGTGAAAGGAATCATACAGTGTCTTGTTCCCTTCCCCTCGTAACCCACCCAAGTCTGGCTTGTTTTCATGCAGAATAATAATTTTTAGATTCTTCCATCTTGTTGCTTTTTTTATTGCTGAAGTATTCCATTATGCACATATGCCACATTTTGTTTTTCCAGACGCCTTTGATAGACATTTAGGCTGTTTCCATTTGTGGACAGGTTTTCATTTCTTGAGGATAAATACCTATGAGGACATGTTGGGTTATAGGGTAGGTATATTTTTAACTTTAATTTTAAAACTGGTCAAATTTTTCCAAAGTTGTATCATTTTATATCCAACAGCATTATATGACACTTGTAATTGCTGTGTATCCTAAGACTTGGTATTGTCAGTCTTCCTCATTCTGGCCATTGTAATGGGAATGTAATGATACAATTGTAGCTTTAATTCGTCTTTCTCTGATTATTATTGATGTTGAGCAACTTAATGTTCTTAGTCATTTGGGAAGTGACAGCAAGTCTTTGCCCATTTAAAAAATAAGATTGTATATCTTTAAAATTTAGTTTAACAATTATTTATTCTAGATACAAGTTCTTTATTGGATATATTTGCAAATATTTTCTCTTAGTCTGTAGCTTAGCTTGTCTTTTTAAAAAATATTTGAGACGGAGTCTCGCTCTGTTGCCCATGCTGGAATGCAGTGGCGTGATCTCGGCTCACTGCAACTTCCGCCTCCTGGGTTCAAGTGATTCTCCTGCCCCAGCCTCCCGAGTAGCTGGGACTACAGGTGCGTGCCACCACACCCAGCTAACTTTTTGTACTTTTAGTAGAGATGGGGTTTCACCATGTTAGCCAGGATGGTCTCGGTCTCCTGACCTCGTGATCCACCTGCCTCCGCCTCCCAAAGTGCTGGGATTACAGGCATGAGCCACTGCTCCTGGCCGTCTATTTTTTTAATAGTGTTTTTCAAAGAGCAGAAGTTTTTATATTGGGCTTCAAAATTACCGAATTTTCCTTTTATGCTCAGTGTTGTCTCTGCCCTAATGAATTTTTGCCTACACCAAAGTTCAGAAAGTATATTCCCGTATTTTCTCCTTGGAGTTTATAATTTTAGTTTTTACATTTCAGTCTATAATCCATTTTGAATTAATTTTTGTTTATGAGTGATATTGAGTCCTCTTCCCCATTTATATCTAGTTGTGCCAGTGTCATTTGTTAAAAAACACTTTCCTCATTGCCTGCTTCACTTGTGACATCCCTACTGAAAATTGTTTGACATTTTGTGTGTGGGTCTATTCCTGGACTTTCCATTCTGTTACATTGATGTGATTCTCTATCCTTTTTGCTAGTACTACATTGTCTTGATTATTTAGCTGGATAGTGAATCTTGAAATCAGGTAAAATAAGTTCCTTCCCTACTCTTAAGGCTCTTTTCTTTTCTTTTCTTTTTTGAGACAGAGTCTTGCTCTGTTGCCCAGGCTAGCGTGCCGTGGCACAATCTCGGCTCACTGCAACCTCCGCCTTCCAGGTTCAAGTGATTCTCCCGCCTCAGCCTCCCTAGTAGCTGGGATTACAGGTGCCCACCACCGTGCTTGGCTAATTTTTGTATTTTTAGTAGAGATGGGGTTTCATGATGTTGGCCAGACTGGTCTCGAACTCCTGACCTCAGGTGATCTGCCCACCTCGGCCTTCCAAAATGCTGGGATTACAGGTGTGAGCCACTGCACCCAACCCTTTTCAAGGTTCTTTTGACTATGCTAGGTCATTTGCTTTTTTCCATATAAATTTTAGAATAATCTTGTCAGTTTCTGTAAAAAATGCCCACTGGGACATTGGTTGTAATTACACTGAATACCGAGTTCATTCTGGGGGAGAACAGGCATTAATATTGCATCTTCTCATCTATTAAGATGGCATATCTGTCCATTTAGGTCTTACACAGCAATGTTTATATTTTTCAGTTGCTTTACAATATATTACATAAACACTGCATGCTGTCCTATTTCATTTCCTACAGCCAAATCATTATTTACACATGGCTTTATTTTTTTTTTTTTGAGACGGAGTCTCGCGCTGTCGCCCAGGCTGGAGTGCAGTGGCCGGATCTCAGCTCACTGCAAGCTCCGCCTCCCGGGTTCACGCCATTCTCCGGCCTCAGCCTCCCGAGTAGCTGGGACTACAGGCGCTGCCACCTCGCCCAGCTATTTTTTGTATTTCTTAGTAGAGACGGGGTTTCACCGTGTTAGCCAGGATGGTCTCGATCTCCTGACCTCGTGATCCGCCCATCTCGGCCTCCCAAAGTGCTGGGATTACAGGCTTGAGCCACCGCGCCCGGCCCATGGCTTTATTTTTATGATATAAATCGAGATTTGGTATGGAGATTTTTCTATATGATAACATTATTTAATACATAAAGGGGCCATCTACTCTGATGTGACAATGCTAGAAATACAGGAGACCAAAACAGATATCTTTTGTTATATAAAAGTAGAAGTTTAACGCTATATAGTTTATTGGCGCAATTCTTTTGGCTTGTATTGTTTTGGATATTAATATTTTAAAAGGCCAATCTTTAAAGATAGTCTGATACTTTTAGAATCGGAAGTAAAGTAGAATCTTGTCAGGTGAATTAGTGCATAAGTTTTTACCCAATGATGATTTTGAATTTGCATTTTATAGTTTCCTTTTTTCTTTCTTTCACTATTAATATTAATGGAAATATGCAACACAGAGAAATGTATAGAGAAGAAAATAAGACTTAATCCTACTATCCAGAAATGACTACAGGTAAAATTTTTGGTATATTCTCCTCATATGTGTGTATACATTTTATAGTTCATTGTTGCATGCACAATTTAGTTCTTTTATTTAAATGTGTATCATTAACTTAGAACATCTGCTTTATAATAATATAATGGGTGGGTGTTCTCTTTATGCTTCCATGTTGTTTAAAGTTACTGTACAATAAGCATATGTTACAGTTTATTTAGAATATTTTTTAAAAACAAAATTTGTTTTTAATTTTGAAACATTTTAAACCAAAGTATAAAACACGATAGACATCTACATATTCACCACCAGTAGTAGCCAGTTGTTACACTTTGCTCCAAATAATTTCCTTTAAAGAGGTGTAATATATACAAGGAAAATCTTCCTCCAGGTAATTTGTGGTGTTCCCACCATGTTTTAATCCAGTTAATACATACATACATATCCATAAAATTTTACTTAATATTCTGTGCTTTCAAATTTTATGTAAACTATATATTTATATTTTTCAAAAATCTGCATTTTTGGCTGGGTGCAGTGGCTCACGCCTGTAATCCCAGCACTTTGAGAGGCCAAGGTGGGCAGATCACCTGAGGTCAGGAGTTGAAGACCAGCCTGGCCAACATGGTGAAACCCCGTCTGTACTAAAAATACAAAAATTAGCTGGGCATGGACGCATACCTGTAATTGCAGCTACGCGGGAGGCTGAGGCAGGAGAATCACTTGAACCCTGGAGGCAGAGGTTACAGTGAGCCAAGATTGTGTCACTGTACTCCAGGCTGGGCACAGAGCAAGACTCCGTCTCAAAAACAAACCAAAAAAAACCCCAAAAACCTGTATATTTTACTCATCATATGATTGACATGATTTATACTGGTTCATAGATCCAGTTCATTCTTTTTGTCAGAATGAGCCAATTTTTCCATTACCCTTTTGGGGGACAGTTAGATAGTTAGGATGCCCCAGTGAACGTTATTTTACATTTCTCCTGGTGCTCCACTTGGACACTTAGAAGTGGTATTGCTGGTTCATAAGATGTGATTTTCTAATGGCTCTCCAAAATGATGAGGAATATATGTCCTTCCAGAATGTTCCTATTGTTCCACATCCTCACCAACCCCTGGTTTTATCACACTATTTTTGCCAACTTTATGAGTCTGATGGGGGTTTTTTTTTTTTTTTTTAACATTCTTTAGTATGTTTCTAGAAGTATACTTATTAGAAATAAGGAGTTCTATAGTTTTTTTGTTTTTCTTTTCTTTTTGAGACAGAGTTTCGCTCTTGTTGCCCAGGCTGGAGTGCAATGGCACGATCTCGGCTCACTGCAATCTCCACCTGTTGGGGTTCAGGTGATTCTCCTGCCTTAGCCTCCCGAGTGGCTGGCACTACAGGCAAGTACCACCATGCCCAGCTAATTTTGTATTTTTAGTACAGATGGGGTTTCACCATGTTGGCCAGGCTGGTTTCGATCTCCTGAGCTCGGGTGATCTACCTGCCTCGGCCTCCCAAAGGGCTGGGATTACAGACCTGAGCCATCATGCCTGGCGTGGTTTTTTTTTTTTTTTTTTTTTTTTTGAGACAGGGGCTCGCTGTGTCACCCATGCTGGAGTGCAGTAGTATGATCACAGTTCACTGCAGCTTCAATTTCCCAGGCTCCAATGATCCTCCCACCTTAGCCTCTCAAGTTGCTAGGACCACAGGTGGGTGCCATCACGCCTGGGTAATTTTTTTTTTTTTCTTTTGGTATAGTGTTCCACCCTGTTTCTCAGGCTGGTCTCAAACTCCTGAACTCAAGTGATCCACCCACCTCAGCCTCCCAAAGTGCTAGGATTACAAGTGTGAGCCACTGTGCCTGGCCTCTGTGGTATATTTTTTAATCCGTGGAAACAGTATTATTTCAAGTGTCACTAAGAAATTCCAATTGCAAAGCTTTAAAAAGAATTTTGAATAAAAGTACTATTTATGTTTATTCACTCACTGTGAGGTAAAAGTGCTATCTCTAAAGAAAAATGTTAGCTGTTGTGGCTGTATGAGTGTTTGGTACTGGAGAATTGCCTGAAATGCATTAGCTCCCATGTTGTGACATCTGTGTAGATAACTTAGATGATTATTTGTCCGACAAGACCCATGGCTGCTTTTACTTCCTGTTGTTTTTTTGGTTGGGGAACATATTTAATTTTTGATAATCGTGGATACTCGAGTAAAAATATCGTTGTGGTTGGGTTTTTATTTTATTTATTTCCTTTTATTATCTTATTGCATTAGCTGTTATTTCCAGTATGATATTGAAAAAGAATGGTCAGAGTGGATATCCTTATCTTGTTCCTGATCTTAGTGGGAAAGCTTCAAGTTTCTAACCATTAAGTGTTATGTTAATTGTGGGGTGTTTTTGTAGATATTTTTTATCAAGTTGAGGAAGTTCCCCTTTATTTCTAGCCTACTGAGAATTTATGAATGAGTACTGGATTTTGTCAAATGCTTTTTCTACATCTATTGATACAATCATGTGATTAAAAAAATGTTTTTTAGCCTGTTGATTTAATGGATTGTATTAATTGATTTTCAGATGTTAAGCTAACCTTGCATACTTGAGATAAATCTCACTTGGTCATGGTGTATAATTATTTTTATACATTGTTGGGTTCAATTTGTTAATATTTTTTGAGGCTTTTTGCATCTATGTTCATGAGAGATAATGGTTTATAGTTTTCTTCTGCTATACTATCTTTTTCTGGTTTTGGTATTAGGATAATGCTGGCTTATGAGTTATGATGTATTCCCTCTGCTTCTGTCTTCGAGAAGAGATTGTAGAGAATTAGTATAATTTCTTCCCTAAATGTTTGGTAGAATTCACAGTGAACGTCTGGGCCTTGTGCTTTCTGTTTTGGAATTATTAATTATTGATGGAGTTTCTTTTTTTCTTTTTTTTTTTTTTTTGCGACGGAGTCTTGCTCTGTCGCCCAGGCTGGAGTGCAGTGGCCAGATCTCAGCTCACTGCAAGCTCCGCCTCCCAGGTTTACGCCATTCTCCTGCCTCAGCCTCCCGAGTAGCTGGGACTATAGACGCCCGCCACCTCGCCCAGCTAGTTTTTTGTATTTTTTAGTAGAGACGGGGTTTCACCATCTTAGCCAGGATGGTCTCGATCTCCTGACCTCATGATCCGCCCGTCTCAGCCTCCCAAAGTGCTGGGATTACAGGCTTGAGCCACTGCGCCCGGCCCTTGATGGAGTTTCTTTACAGGCCTATTCAGATTGTCTGTTCTTGTTTGAGTTTTGACAAATTGTGTCTTACAAGGAATTGGTTCATCTCATCTGAGTTATCAAATTTATAGGCATGGAGTTTATTCATAGTATCCTTTTTTTTCTTTCTTTAAAGAGACAGGATTTTGTTCGGTTCCCCATGCTAGAGTGCAGTGGTGGGATCATAGCTCACTGTAACCTTGAACTGGGCTCAAATGATCCTCCTACCTTAGCTTCCCAAGTAACTAAGACTACAGGCACATGCTATCATGCTCAGCTAATTTTTTTTTTTTTTTTTTTTTTTTTGAGATGGAGTCTTGCTCTATCGCCCAGGCTGGAGTGCAGTGGCCGGATCTCAGCTCACTGCAAGCTCCGCCTCCCGAGTTCCTGCCATTCTTCTGCCTCAGCCTCCCGAGTAGCTGGGACTACAGGCGCCTGCCACCTCGCCCGGCTAGTTTTTTGTATTTTTTAGTAGAGACGGGGTTTCACTGTGTTAGCCAGGATGGTCTTGATCTCCTGACCTCGTGATCTGCCCGTCTCGGCCTCCCAAAGTGCTGGGATTACAGATTTGAGCCACCGTGCCCGGCCTCAGCTAATTTTTAAATTTTTTTGTGGAGAAGGGGTCCTGCTATGTTACTCAGGCTGGTCTTGAACTCCTGGCCTCAAGCAATCCTCCTGCTTGGCCTCTCAAAGCACTAGGATTGTAGTTGTGAGCCACCACACCTGGCCTATAGTAGTTTTTTGTTGTTGTTGTTGTTTTTGAGATGGTGTCTCACTCTGTTGCCCAGGATGGAGTGCAGTGGTGCAATCTTGGCTCACTGCAACCTCCACCTCCTAGATTCAAGCAATTCTCATGCCTCAGCCTCCCAAATAGCTGGGATTACAGGTGCGCACCACCACACCTGGCTAATTTTTGTATTTTTTTAGTAGAGATGGAGTTTCACCAGGTTGGCCAGGCTGGTCTCAAACTCCTGACCTCAAGTGGTCTGCCTACCTTGTCCTCTCAAAGTGTTGGGACTACAAGTGTGCACCACTGTGCTTGGCCTTATAGTATTCTTTTATTTTCCTCTTAATGTCTGTAAGATCTGTAGTGATGTCCCCTCTTTCATTTCTGATATTGGTAATTTGTGTTCTTTTTCTTTTCTTAGTTAAGCTACCTAGAAGCTTATCAATTTTATTGATTTTTTTAAATTAAATTTTATTTTTTTAAGAACCAGCTTTGGTTTTTATTTTTCTCCTTGATTTTCCATCTTTGGTTTCATTGATTTCTGCTCAGATTCTTATTTCTTCTGCTTATTTAGGATTTAATTCACTCTTGTTGTTCTAGATTTCTAAGGTGGAAACTTAGATTGTTGATTTTAGGTCCTCTTTTCTAATGCAGACATTCTATGCTATAAATTTCCCTCTAAGCATTGCTTTTGTTGCATCCCACAAACTTGGTAAATTGTGTTTTCATTTTCATTTTGTTTAAAGTATTTTTAAAATTTCTTTTGAGATTTCTTCTTTGACCCAGGTGTTATTTAAGAGGGTGTTGTGTAATCTCATGTATTTTGATATTTTTTTCCAATTATGTTTGTTACTGATTTCTAGTTTAGTTACATTGTTCTCTGAGAGCAGACGTTATATATGGTTTCTGTTCTTTTACATTTGTTAATGGTGTGTTTTATGGTCCAGAATGTGATCTGTCTTGGAGTATGTTCAGTGTGAGCTTGAGAATGATACGTGTTCTGTTCTTGGATGAATTAGCTCGTAGATGTCAGTTATATCCAGGTGATTGATGGTGTTGTTGAGTTCAGCTATATCTTTACTGATTTTTTGGCTGCTGAATCTGCCCATTTCTGACAGAGGGTTATTCAAGTCTCCAGCTATGATAGTGGATTCATTTCTTTCTTTGCAGTCTTTTTTTTTTTTTTTTTTTTTGCCTCGCAGTGTTTGGTGCTCTGTTATTAGGCACATATGCATTCAGGATGTAATGTCATCTTGGAGACTTGACCCTTTATCATTATGTGATATCCTTCTTTATCCCTAATAATTTTTCTTGCTTTAAAGTCCACTGTGTCTGAAATTAAGTTAGCTCCTCTTGCTTTCTTTTGATTAGTGTTAGGATGGCATATTTTTCTCTATTGGTTTACTTTTCATCTATATGTGTCTATATTAAAGTGGGTTTCTTGCAGACAACTGAGTTGGGTCTTCTCTTTTGATCTACTTTGACAAAAATTTTTTCTTTCTTTTTTTCTTTTTTTTTTTCCGGAGACAGAGTCTCTCACTCTGTCGCCCAGGCTGGAGTGCAGTGGCACAATCTCGGCTCCCTGCAAGCTCCGCCTCCTGGGTTCACACCATTCTCCTGCCTCAGCCTCCGGAGAAGCTGGGACTACAGGTGCCTGCCACCACGCCCGGCTAATTTTTTTTTGTATTTTTAGTAGAGACAGGTTTCACCATGTTAGCCAGGATGGTCTTGATCTCCTAACCTCGTGATCTGCCTGCCTTGGCCTCCCAAAGTGCTGGATTACAGGCGTGAGCCATCATGCCCGGCCAACAAAAATCTCTTTTAATCGATGCATTTAGACTGTTGATGTTCACAGTGATTATTAATATAATTGGATTAATATCTGCCATATTTATTACCATTTGCTATTTCTTGCCCTTGTTTTTTGATTCCGTTTTGTATTTACTCTTTTTCTGCCTTTTAACTGAGCATTTTATATGATTCAATTTTCTCTCCTTTCTTAGTGTATCAGTTGTATTTCTCTTACTTTTTTTGTAGCGGTCACCCAAGACTTTGCAATTTACATTTACAACTAATTGAAATCCACTTTCAGATAATACTGTACTGCTTCATGGGCGTAATGTGAGTACCTTATAACAAAATATGAATTCCTCCCTCCCCCGTCTTTTGAACCATTGCTGTAATTCACTTATATGTAAGCATACATAAGCATATATACATATTATCTATACATAAGCTTACCTAATCACATATATCGTTGCCATTGTTATTTTGAACAAACTATTATCTTCAGATCAATTAAGAAGAGTAGAAGTTATACCTTCCCTGATTTCTACTTTGATGCTCTTCCTTTATGCCAGTTTGAGTGTCTTAACTATATCATTTTCCTTCTTTCTAATGTACTTCTTTTAATATTTATTGCAAGCACTTCTACTGGCAACAAATTCCTTCAGTTATTGTTTGTCTGAGAAAGTATTTCTCCTTCACTTTTGAAGGGTGATTTTGCCAGGTACAGAATTCTAGATTGGTTGGTTTCTCTCAACACTTTGAATGTTTCACTCCACTGTCTTGCTTGCGTGGTTTCTGAGAAGTTGGATATAATTTATGTTTGTTCCTCTGTAGGTTAAGTTAATGGAACTACTCACTGTTTGAGTTGAGATTCCAACTCAGGTGGTCTAATAACCAGACAGCCCCAGTTCTTAACAGAATGAAGTTCATTTTCTTTAACTAGCAATGCATACCAAACAGTGATAAAATAAAAGACACCAGCTTAGCCCTTCTGCCAATTTAGCCATCTGTGGAATGATACAGTCATTCCACCAGAATGTCATTTGAGCATTTTATGGATATGAAGCCATTCATGTGAACATTTTAGCTATGATCAAAAACAGGGCACTAAACTTGACACTGCCTGACCATTATTAGTTCTAGCCAATGTGACAAGATTAGAATCGCTGATATTTTGAAAACCCCCTTCTCTTTTTACACAGCATGCCGTCAGACAGAACTTGCAGTGGTATGCACTGTTAATGGTTTCTTTATTGTAGATTAGTTAAATTACAGACTTTAAAAGTTTTGCTTAAATTTTATTGAGAGGTTAATACAAAAGATAATTATAAGTAGCCTATAAAATATTTTTAATATATTATCTGAGACTGTGAACGTTAGTTTCCTCATTATCATAGGATGGAGATGATACCATCTACTTTCCTACTTTGCAAAACTGGAGTATTGTACCCTTAGGTCCCCTCAAAGTGTATGTACACATGCACACAGGGTTGGGGATTGAGAGGGAGAGATTGGGAATGCAAAACCACATAATTAATATGGCAGCATTATTCTGAAGCTTTAGTTTTACTTAGTTTTAAACACTTTTTCTATTCTTATTGGTATTATATGAGGCAGAATTTGGAATTGATGTGGATTTTTAAGATTGTTAAATGAAAAACAAATTTGGCCAGGCGCAGTTTGTTTGCTGGGCCTGTAAGCCCAGCACTTTGGGAGGCCAAGCCGGGCAGATCACGAGATCAGGAGATTGAGACCATCCTGGCTAACACAGTGAAACCTCGTCTCTACTAAAAATGCAAAAAATTAGCCGGACATGGTGGCAGGCGCCTATATTTCCAGCTATTCGGGAGGCTGAGACAGGAGAATGACATGAACCCGGGAGGGGGAGCTTGCAGTGAGCCGAGATCCCGCCACTGCACTCCAGCCTGGGCGACAGAGCGAGACTCCATCTCAAAAAAAAAAAAAAAAAACCCACAAATTTTAGATTCGCTACATGCTGCCCACCCTAGGGGGATATTGCTCATTGTCTCACTGGTAGCCACCCTCTAAGCTTCCTGGAGTCCATATTTTGTTGTACACTAAGTTGAATTTTATTCTCTCTCATAACCATGGCCATGTTAACTATTCAAACAAATGAATACATCGAGAGAGAAAAAAAAAACCCTTAAAGTGTTAAATTAGAAGCCAAAGCACCTCAGACAATTTCTAAACTCCTGAGACTTCATTTGAACTAGGGCAGAGCAGAGATAGCTGTGGCTGGCTTTGGACTGTGAAGGTGGGAAAGCTGGCTCCCTAAACTGCTCCCTCCCCTTAAGTAGTGTGAGTAAAGAGTAGCTGGCAGCAGATACCTTACTCTGGAATTAAGATTGGACAGAGGGCCAGGTGTGGTGGCTCATGCCTGCAATCCCAGCACTTTCGGAGGCCGAGGCAGGTGATCACTTGAGGCCAGGAGTTTGAGACCAGCGTGACCAACATGTTGAAACCCTGTCTGTATTAAAAATACAAAAATTAGCTGGATGTGGTGGCGCGCCTGTAATCCCAGCTACTCTGGAGGCTCAGGCAGGAGAATCACTTGAACCTGGGAGGTGGAGGCTGCAGTGAGCTGAGATCACCCCATTGCAGTCCAGCCTGGGTGACAGAGGGAGACTCTATGTTTGTTTGTTTGTTTTTTGAGACTGAGTCTCGCTCTTTCTCCTGGGCTGCAGTGCAGTGGTGTGATCTCAGCTCACTGCAACCTCTGCCTCCCAGGCTCAAGCGATTCTCCTGCCTCAGCCTCCCGAGTAGCTGGGATTATAGACACCCGCCACCACGCCCGGCTAATTTTTGTATTTTTAGTAGAGACAGGGTTTCACAATGTTGGCCAGCTGGACTCGAACTCCTGACCTCAAGTGATCTGCCCTAGTCTCCCAAAGTGCTGGGATTACAGGTGTCAGCCATCGCACCTGGCCTTTTTTCTTTTTTTTTTTTTAAATAGAGTCTTGGGTGGGGCATGATGTGGTGGACTGTAGTCCCAGCTACTCAGGAGGCTGAGGCAGGAGAATGGCGTGAACCCGGGAGGTGGAGCTTGCAGTGAGCCGAGATCATGCCCCACTGCATTTCAGCCTGGGTGACAGAGCGACACTCTGTCTCAAAAAAAGCAGAAAAAAAGATTGGAGAGAAAAGACTGATAAACAGGAAGAAATTGAGAGTAAAGTCAGTAATTAAATAGTAGAAATTCAGACAAAAATAGAATGGGTTGGAGGAGTGGAGGAAATCTTTGGTATCAACTAGTTCATCTTTTCCCACCCCCCATTTTTCTGCAGATTAAGAAAATGAGGGCTAAGGATTTAAATGATTTAACACAAAGTTCTAGCTAGTTAGTGGCAGAATTAGGACAAGAATTTCAAGTCTTCTGACTCCTTGTTTAGTCCTAGATAATAACTAGGGAGATCTGGCAAACTGTTTATTAAACTAACCTTTTCAGTTGTATAAGATAATGAAAGTCTGTTTTTACTCATTCAAACTTAGGACATAAACATGAAAGTTTTACCTATTTGAGATTTCTTATAAACCAGAATTTGTGTTAAAATGTTAAGGGATGGCCGGGCGCAGTGGCTCACGCCTGTAATCCCAGCACTTTGGGAGACCGAGGTGGGCAGATCACAACGTCAGGAGATCGAGACCATCCTGGCTAACACAGTGAACCCAGTCTCTACAAAAAATTAGCTGGGCATGGTGGCATGCGCCTGTAATCCCAGCTACTCAGGAGGCTGAGGCAGGAGAATAGCTTGAAGCTGGGAGGCGGAGGTGGCAGTGAGCTGAGATCAGTACTCCAGCCTGGATGACAGAGCAAGACTCTGTCTCAAAAAAAAGAAAAAAGAAAAAGTTAAGGTATATTTAGCATGTGTTGTTTAAATACCCAACAAACTCATTCCAAAAATTTCAGTAACTTTTTTAGTACTGTTCTTGTCACCCAAGGCAATTTTTTACTGTTAAATTCTATCTCCATTTGTGTCTCATTAATGTCAGGAATAATGATCCATCTCTGGTTGGATTTCTTATTCCTGGTGGAACAAAATGTTAAGGCATACAAACATGGAGGGAGAATTTCTTTTTGTTTTTTGGGTTTTCTTTTCTTTTTTTTTTTTTTTTTTTTCTTTTGAGACAGTCTCACTCTGTCGCCCAGGCTGGAGTGCAATAGCACACTCTTGACTCACTGCAATCTCTCCCTCCCAGGTTCAGGCAGTTCTCCTGCCTCAGCCTCCCGAGTAGGTGGGACCACAGGTGTGCACCACCCCACCGGGCTAATTTTTATATTTTTAGTAGAGATGGGGTTTCGTCATGTTGACCAGGCTGGGCTCGAACTTCCAACCTCAAGTGGTCCGCCTGCCTGGGCCTCCCAAAATGTTGGGATTATAGGTGTGAGCCACCACCCCGGCCCATATTCTGTTTAATTCTTTTTTGTTTTTTTTTTGAGATGGAGTCTCACTCTGTCACCAGGCTGGAGTGCATTGGCCTGATCTTGGCTCACTGCAATCTCTGCCTACCAGGTTCAAGCGAATATCCTGCCTCAGCCTCCCAAGTAACTGGGACTATAGGTGCATGCCACCACACCCAGCTAATTTCTTTTGTATTTTCAGTAGACAGAGTTTTACCATACTTGCCAGGGTAGTCTCAATCTCTTGACCTTGTGATCCTCCCACCTCTGCCTCCCAAAGTGCTAGGATTACAGGCCTGAACCACTGTGCCCAGCCAATTCTTAAAGTCTCTTTTAGCCACTGTGTGGATTTTGGTTTTTCATATGTAGGAATTGGGAGTAGCTTTTTTAAGGGATAGCGAAAGAGAGCTCGTGGGTTAAAGTGGGGAAACAGCAAAGACATGGAAAATGGAAATGTAAAGAAGGTAGAGAATTTTGGAATGAAACCCTGGAAGGGAAGAGAAAGGGAGATGGAAGTTGAGAGGACAGACATTTTGACAAATGTACTGATAATTATACTTTGAATAGATTCCTTGTTAGAACTAGTTTGAGTTGGGTTTCTGTCAGGTGCAAGAACCCCCTTACTAATAGTCATTTGTTAATTTTTACCACAGAGTCATTAACACAGCTATTGAATCAAATCATATGCCTTGAAATAGTCTTATAGAGATATTATTAAAATATTCTACTGAAGCTAAAGTGCATTGCAAAATTTTCTGTTTTTTCCTAACCATTCCTCTATCTATAGGAAATTAATTTTGGAATGTGTTGGTTTCTTTTGATTAATATTTCTTTAAACTAGAACCAGATAAATTGGCCACTTTTTTTTTTTTTAAAGAAATGTACCTTTAGCTTTGAGTTATCTTAAATTAGAAATATTTGGCAGAAAAAAAGTTGAAATTTGCATCAAGAAAGAATATATTTCTGTAGTAGTTGCTCTGGGGTGAAAAATGAGAACAATATGGTCTCTCTCTTTCCACAGCTTGCAATCTAGTTGGGTGTGGAGGGAGATAAGGCAAGTACACAAATAACCACCACATAATACAAAGCTGATTAGCTCTAAATGCCATAGAGAGGTACAAAGTTCATGGGCTTCTCAGAGGAAGTGGTATCTAACTCTTCTCTTGTTTAACTAGCACAGCACTTTTAGTTTTTTTTAAATTGAGATACAATACATAATATTTACTCTTTTTTTAAATTTATTTTTTAATACAGACAGAATCTCGCTATGTTGCCCAGGCTGGTTTTGAACTCCTGGGCTCAAGCAATCCTGCTGCCTCACCCTCCCAAACATTTACACTTTTAAAGTGTACACTCAGTGAGTTTTATTACATTCACAAGGTCTTTCAACCTTCACCACTATCTAATTCCAGAATAAACTTAAAAAAAAAAAAATCTAGTGTTTTTAGCTGAGGTGTGCTGTCACAGTTCTCAGACCTCACCACTCCCTGTTGGTTTATATCTAACATACCACCAGTATGTATATTGGCTGCCTGACCCCTGCAGGCATTTGAGTTTGCATCCCAGGCGCGAGAGTTTTTCTAGTTTCAGTGACCCTGGAAGAAAATGTCTTAATTGCCTGGGAATGCCACCCTGAAGAATACTCTGCTGTCCTGCAGAGCATCCTTTTTCCCATTTCTATTATCTTAATCCTCTGGCTTCTTTACGAATGGTCCCTACCTCTACTACAGCTTTTGGTAAGGGGTTACTTCCTATTACCCTCAAGAGGACTCCCCCCCACCCCTCACCCCCACAAGATGGAGTCTTGCTCTGTTGCCCAGGCTGGAATGCAGTGGCACGATCTCGACTCACTGCAACCTCCGCCTCCCGGGTTCAAGCAATTCTCCTGTCTCAGGCTCCCCAGTAGCTGGGACTACAGGCATGTGCCACCATGCCCGGCTAATTTTTGTATTTTTAGTAGAGATAGGGTTTCATGATGTTGGCCAGGCTGGTCTCGAACTCCTGACCTCAGGTGATCCATCCACCTCAGCCTCCCACAGTGCTAGGATTACAGGCATGAGCCACCGCGCCCGGCTAAGGACTTCTTTAGTATAAAATCGAAACTCTTTTTCTCAGTTTACAAATCCTTGCATGATCTGCCCCTTGCCAAATCTGTACCCTCTCTACCTGAAGTGCTCTTCTCTCTGATCTTTGCATGTCTGATTCTTTCTTGTCATTAGTACATTAATATCTCAGCTGAAATATCACAACTCAGGCTTTCTCTGTTGATAAAAGCTAAAGCAGCTACCTGGTCACGCTCCACACCCTAGTTTAATTATCTCCACACTTGTCACTGTCTTTTTTGTTGTTTTATGTTTCTCTCCTATTACTAGAATGTAAGTTCAATGTCAGCAGGTCCCTCACTGTAATATTTATAGTTGTATCTTGAACTCCTAGAACAGTGAGTGTTTGGCGTGTGGTATGTACTTACACCATATCTGGTAAACAAACGTTAAGGGAAAACGCTTGCTCTGAGCAGTGCCTTCTGCTGTTTTGGTTCATCTGCTTGTGTGATTCTACCTGTTTTTGTCTTCCAGAAATTTGCCAGAATCTCTGGTCTGTTAATGCCTTTGCCATCTCCTGTTTCCATGTCCTTACAAGTTTATTCGTTTTTGAAATTGTTTATTGTCATTTTAATGGTATCTTGGGGAGGCGGAAATGCTTTCTGTGACTTTTTTTTGACAGGTTGAAATGTTGCAGTCAGGTTGAAAATTAAAAAGTCAAATTGAGAAAGCATGGCTTATATTTGGAGAATATGGTTGAAAATTTACATCAAGGCCGGGTCAGAGAGAATCTAAAGTCATTTGATGCAAAGTTTATACTTAATTCAGAATGTCATGAAGAACTGTTTTGGGTGTTTGAGCAAACTCACAACGTGAAAAGAGTCTTTAAGAAAGATTAGTCTGACAGTGATGTATTAAAGAAGAGAGGTCAGTTAGGAAGTTGCTAGAATAATCTGAGGATAATATAACATAGATCTGAACCAAGATAGTGGTCATAGATAGGAAAAGAAGGCACGGAATTGGAAAAATAGTTAAACCTCCTGGCACCAACACTGATGAATTGCTCTGTGATAATTAGTTTAGCAGTGTGACTTTTATTTTGATGGTTTGCTTGATTGTATGTTTCCTCCAGCCCCTTTGCTATCTCTCATCTCCCACCCTCTTTCCCGGGGCAACCTCTGTTCTGATTTCTATCACTGTGGCTCAGTTTTGCCTGTCCTAAAACTTTATTTATTTATTTATTTTATTTATTTCCAGTCGGAGTCTCACTCTGTCACCCAGGCTGGAGTGCAGTGGCACGACCTCAGCTCACTGCAACCTCCGCCTCCCAGGTTCAAGCAATTCTCCTGCCTCAGCCTCCTGAGCAGCTGGGATTACAGGCAGGTGCTGACAGTATTAAATGTGTCTTCTATCAGTAATGAGTGGTAAAATGTGTTTCCTAGGAATTTTACATTTATGAGATAGAAACTGAAAGCAGACATCTTGAAGCTTTTTTGATTGTATTAGGCCATTCTCTCATTACTATAAAGAAATACCTGAGACTGGATAAATTATAAAGAAAAGAGGTTTAATTGGCTCACGGTTCTGCAGGCTATACAGGAAGCATGATGCTGGCATCTGATTGGCTTCTAGGGAGGCCTCAGGAAGCTTATACAATCAGGGTAGAAGGTGAAGGGGGAACAAGGCAGGTGACATGGCCAGAGCAGGAGCAAGAGTAGGGGGGAGGTGCCACACACTTTTAAATGACCACATCTCACAAGAACTCACTATTGGGAGGACAGCACCAAGAGGATGTTATTAAACCATTCATGAGAAACCATCTGCATGATTCAATCACCTCCCACCAGGCCCCACCTCCAACATTAGGGATTACTATTTGATATGAGATTTGCAGGGACACACATCCAAACTGTATCAGTGGGGGATATTTGATCAACTCTAGTAGTACCTACTATCTGGATGTTGGGAAGAGGTCAGGAGATATGTTAACGAATAATGCAAAATGGAAGTGTTTTACTGTTCTACTCCTTTTGTTCTGACAGTAACAAAAGTAACAGTTTTAATAATGAGAACATCTTTAAAAAGACCCATCTTGAAGTCTGTATTTAGTGTAAGCATTTCAATTTAAATAAATACTAGCTTTGGATTTGGAACCGAATTCTGATTTTTTTCTGACCTACTTGTAATGTTAAAGAACTTTTTAAAAAATTACTTATTTTTTTAGGGCCGGGTGTGGTGGCTCACACCTGTAATCCAGGCACTTTGGGAGGCCAAAGTGCTTGGATCCGTTGAGGCCAGGGGTTTGAGACCAACATGGCAAAACCCTGTCTCTACTAAAAATACAAAAATCAGTCAGGTGTGGTGGCACACACCTGTAATCCCAGCTACTCAGGAGGCTGAGGCACAAGAATCACTTGAACCTGGGAGGCAGAGGTTGCAGTGAGCCGAGATTGTGCCACTGCACTCCAGCCTGAGTGACAGAGTGAGACTCTTTTATCTTTTTTAAAAAAAAAAAAAAAAAATTGTGTTTTTGAATCTAAAGGTTAGAAGTGAATTTTTTTGCATCTGTGAAGGGATGTCTGATGAGTAAATATTTTTCTTAGATGCTAAATTTTTATAAATAAGCTAAAAAGGCTAACTGAGTAAGCAAGACAAATATACTTTAGGAAAGGGAACATATGCATTCATAATAAAAACCATATTTTGGAGAAATACACAATTATTTTTCAGTGTCCTTAGACTAAATGTATTAATTTTGTAAAAGTGTTTTATACCTTATCTTTTTCTCCTTTTCCTTAAATTTATTTCTGAAATTTAGATCATCTGTTTGTTACAGCACTTTTCCTAATTATAGTTTTCTGAGGGTAAAAACTGTTTTTTCTTTTTTTTTTTTTGTTTTGAGATGGAGTCTCGCTCTGTTGCCCAGGCTGGAGTGCAGTGGCGCGATCTTGGCTCACTGCAAGCTCCGCTTCCCGGGTTCACGCCATTCTCCTGCCTCAGCCTCCCGAGTAGCTGGGACTACAGGCGCCTGCCACCACACCTGGCTAATTTTTGTATTTTTAGTAGAGACGGGGTGTCACCTTGTTAGCCAGGATGGTCTCGATCGCCTGACCTCATGATCCATCCGCCTGGGCCTTCCCAAAGTGCTGGGATTACAGGCGTGAGCCATCGCGCCCGGCCAAAGACTGTTTTTTCTTTTTATCTCTCCTCCTTCATCTCTCTCTCTCTTAATTTATTTTGATACACTGTTGACACTTGAACAACACAGGTTTGAACTGTGTGGGTCTGCTTATATGCAGATTTTTTTTTCAACCAAACGTGGATCGTTGTGATGTGAAACGTATATGGAGGGTTTACTGGACTTGAGTGTGCACGATTTGGGTATAGGTGGAGGTCCTGGAACCAGTCCCCCTGGTGTCAAGGGACAACCGTAATTTCAAACGTACAGAAAAGTTGTAAGAAAAATATAAACAACCTCCAGGCCAGGCGTGGTGGCTCATGCCTATAATTCCAGCACTTTGGGAGGCTGAGGTGGGCGAATCACCTGAGGTTGGGAGTTCGAGACCAGTCTGACCAGCATGGAGAAACCCTGTCTCTACTAAAAATACAAAATTAGCCAGGTGTGGTGGTGCATGCCTGTGAACCCCAGTGTATATTTCTTTTTTTTTTTTTTTTTGAGACGGAGTCTCGCTCTGTCCCCCAGGCTGGAGTGCAGTGGCGCTGTCTCAACTCACTGCAAGCTCTGCCTCCGGGGTTAATGCCATTCTCCTGCCTCAGCCTCCAGAGTATCTGGGACTACAGGCGCCTGCCACCATGCCCGGCTAATTTTTATTTTATTTTATTTTATTTTATTTTATTTTATTTATTTTTTTTTTTTTTTGAGGCGGAGTCTCGCTCTGTCGCCCAGGCTGGAGTGCAGTGGCTGGATCTCAGCTCACTGCAAGCTCTGCCTCCCGGGTTTACGCCATTCTCCTGCCTCAGCCTCCTGAGTAGCTGGGACTACAGGCGCTCGCCACCGCGCCCGGCTAGTTTTTTGTATTTTTTAGTAGAGACGGGGTTTCACCGTGCTAGCCAGGATGGTCTCGATCTCCTGACCTCGTGATCCACCCGTCTCGGCCTCCCAAAGTGCTGGGATTACAGGCTTGAGCCACCGCGCCCGGCCTATTTTATTTTTTTAGTAGAGACGGAGTTTCACCATGTTAGCCAGGATGGTCTAGATCTCCTGACCTCGTGATCCGCCTGCTTCAGCCTCCTAAAATGCTGGGATTACAGGCGTGAGCCACGGCGCCCGGCCCCAATGTATATTTCTTAAGATCAAAGATGTTCTCTTATGTCACTGCAGTACTGTTATCAAAATCTGGAAATGTAACATTGATTCAATACTGTGATGTAATCCACAGTCATATTTTGTGGACTGTTCCAACATTGTCCTTATGGCTATGTTTGGATATTTTCCCTGGGTCTAAGATCCAGTCCAGGTTCAAGCATTGTATTTAGTTGTCATGTCTCTTTAAGTTCCATTGAATATGGAACATTTCCTTAGCTTTTCTTTGTTTCTTGGCCATCACATTATTGAAAAGTGTTGGCCAATTATTTTGTCAAGTGTCTCTTATGATTTGATTCAGTTACTGCATTTTTTGCAGGAATACTACAGAATGATGTTGTACCCTTCCCAATGCATTATAACTGGAACCCTCTGATATTGGTTTGACTCTGTAGTGATGATATTTTGGTCACTTGGTTAAGGTTGTCTTGACAGTAATTTGTGGGGAGATATTTTGAGAATATATGTCATCAAATTTTCACTATTAGTTTTAGCCTCTATTGATGATTCTTGCCTTGATTTTTTTTAAACTTAATTATAACAGTGATTGCAAAATGGTAATTTTTTTTTTTTGGTCATTTCATCTACATTAATTAGTTGGCATTCTATAGTAAAGAAGAGCTTTCTTCCTTACTGTGTATATTTTATTTAATTCAATATGGATTTTATGGCCAGGCGCGGTGGCGCATGCCTATAATCCCAGCACTTTGGGAGGCTGAGGTGGACTTAGCACCCGAGGTCAGGGGTTCAAGACCAGCCTAGTCAACATGGTGAAACCCTGTCTCTACTAAAAATAAAAAAAATTAGCCGGGTGTGGTGGCAGGCGCCTATAATCCCAGTTGCTTGGGAGTCTGGGGCAGGAGAATCGCTTGAACCTGGGAGATGGAGGTTGCAATGAGTTGAGATTGTGCCATTGTACTCCAGCCTGGGCAACCAAGAATGGATGTTCATCTCAAAGAATAAATACATGGATTTTGTTCAGTGGATTATAATTTGTTTCTATCATAATTTATTTCAATATTTATCTTTTCACAGATTAGGCCCCTGCTCTGGGCCTTCAGGCTGGTTCCTGTGTCCATTTGACATGTGCCTATCATTAATTGAGGACTTTTCCTCATGAGATGATGTTCTAGAGGCTCATCTTGTTTTTTTTTTTTTTTCCCTGCCCAGCCCTGGAATTACTCCAGGTATCTGTTACTTTTTGTGTAGAGTATATACAGTATTTTGAAACCAAAAACCGGGGACTAAGTGTGCCAATTAATTACTACTGGGGTGTCATTGCCACCAGGCTTTTTCAATGGACATACCTACAAACACATATACACCCTAGGCTGGGCCCAGGGTCCCTGTGCTGTGTGCAGCCTAGGGACTTGGTGCCCTGTGTCCCAGCCACTCCAGCCGTGGCTGAAAGGGGCCAACATAGAGCTCAGGCTGTGGCTTCAGAGGATGGAAGCCCCAAGCCTTGGCAGCTTCCATGTAGTGTTGAGCCTATGGGTGCACAGAAGTCAAGAATTGAGGTTTGGAAACTTCCACCTACATTTCAGAAGATGTATAGAAATGCCTGGATGCCGGCCAGGCGCGGTGGCTCAAGCCTGTAATCCCAGCACTTTGGGAGGCCGAGATGGGCGGATCACAAGGTCAGGAGATCGAGACCATGCGGGCTAACACGGTGAAACCCCGTCTCTACTAAAAAATACAAAAAACTAGCTGGGCGAGGTGGCGGGCGCCTGTAGTCCCAGCTACTCGGGAGGCTGAGGCAGGAGAATAGCGTAAACCCAGGAGGTGGAGCTTGCAGTGAGCTGAGATCCGGTTGCTGCACTCCAGCCTGGGCGGCAGAGCGAGACTCCGTCTCAAAAAAAAAAATTTTTAAAATAAAAAATAAAATAAATAAGAAATGCCTGGATGCCTAGGCAAAAGTTTGCTGCAGGGGCAGAACTCTCATGGAGAACCTCTGCTACAGAAGGGAAATGTGGAGTTGGAGCCCCCACACAGAGTCCCTACTGGGGGCCCTGCCTAGTGGAGCTGTGAGAAGAGGGCTGTCATCCTCCAGACCCCAGAGTGGTAGATCTACAGACAGCTTACACTGCGCACCTGGAAAAGCCTCAGACACTCAATGCCAGCCCGTGAAAGCAGCCAGGAGGGAGGCTGTACCCTGCAAAGCCACAGGGATGGAGCTGCCCAAGACCATGGGAAACGCACCCTTTGCATCAGCATGACCAGCATGTGAGATCTGGAGACAGAGAAGATCATTTTGGAGCTTTAAAATTTGACTGCCCCACTGGATTTTGGACTTTCATGGGCCCTGTAACCCCTTTGTTTTGGCCAAGTTCTCCCATGTGGAATGGCTGTATTTATCCAATACCTGTACCCCCATTGTATCTAGGAAGTAACTAGCTTGCTTTTGATTTTACAGCCTCATAGGCAGAAGGGACTTGCCTTGTCTCAGATGGGACTTCGGACTGTGGACTTTTGGGTTAATGCTGAAATTAGTTAAGACTTTGGGGGACTGTTGGGAAGGCACGATTGGTTTTGAAATGTGAGGACATGAGATTTGGAGGGGCTAGGGCAGAATGATATGGTTTGGCTGTGTCCCCACACAAATCTCGAATTGTATCCCCCAGAATTCCTGTGTGTTGTGGGAGGGGCCCGGGGGAGGTAATTGAGTCATGGGGGCTGGTCTTTCTTGTGCTAATCTTCTGATAGTGAATAAGTTCATGAGATCTGATGGGTTTATCACAGGTTTCCACTTTTACTTCTTCCACATTGTCTCTTGCAATGGCCATGATTCTGAGGCCTCCCCAGCCATGTGGAACTGTAAGTCCAGTTAAACCTCTTTTTCTTCCCAGTCTCTGGTATGTCTTTATCAGCAGCATGAAAACAGACTAATATAGATAGGGAGTTCCTATTTGGGGTTGAACAGATTAAGAATATCCCATATTATGAAAATCTAATGTAAATAAAGGAATGCTTATGCTTATTCTCATTAAAATATGGTTCATATTTAATGTTTTTTGTTTGTTTGTTTTTGAGACAGAGTCTCGCTCAGTCGCCCAGGCTTGAGTGCAATGGCCGGATCTCGGCTCACTACAACCTCCGCCTCCCGGATTCAAATGATTCTCCCGCCTCAGCCTCCCGCATAACTGGGATTACAGGCGCCCGCCAGCCACTATGTCCAGCTAATTTTTGTATTTTTAGTAAAGACAGGGTTTCACCATGTTAGGCTGGTCTCAAACTCCTGACCTAAGGTGATCCGCCTGCCTCAGCCTCCCAAAGTGCTGGGATTACAGGCGTGAGCCACTGTGCCCAGCCTGGTTCATCATTCTGTAAAAGGAATTCTTTTACAGAATTAATTTTTTAGCCTAGGAATTCTTTCATCTAGGCTGGAGTGCAGTGGTGTGATCTCGGCTCACTGCAAGCTCTGCTTCTGAGGTTCATGCCGTTCTCCTGCCTCAGCCTCCTGAGTAGCTGGGACTATAGGCGACCGCCACCATGCCGGGCTAATTTTTTGCATTTTTAGTAGAGACGAGGTTTCATCATGTTAGCCAGGATGATCTCCATCTCCTGACCTTGTGATCCGCCCACCTTGGCCTCCCAAAGTGCTGGGATTACAGGCATGAGCTACCGTGCCTGGCCAGGAATTCTTTTTCTAAGGGGTTCGTTTAAGTGCCTGATAAATACAACATAAACAAAATTGCCTTTGAATTTGATTAATAGCTCTTAGGCATTACAATCTCTACCAACTGTTAAAATAGTTCTAGTTTGTTTTTATGCTTCATTATATGATCTTAAATTACTTCACAGTTAATGTAGATGATAATGAAGTGGATGTGTTAGTTATATCCTGGGTTGTCAGAAATGAAGGCTTAACCCAAAGAGATGGTATAAGTGTGTAAATCATCTTCCTTAGTGCTTCTCTGTCATCTGGGTAAAGAAGAATTTACCATGACTGGCCCAAGAATAGCATACCTTTCTATTAGGAAGGTTTGCTTCCATGTGGCAATTTTACAAAACTGAGTTCCAGGTGTCAGCTCACTCTTGAGAACCAGGCCATCCATGCAAGTTCCCTGGTAGCTAGTTAACTCACGCTTGCTTCTATGAAGCCTCTGAAGAGCATAGCACATTACTTCCTTCTTAGTCCCTTTCAACAGGTAGGAGACCGTAACTTCATTTAAATTTGCTTCATGCACTGGTCTACAAAAGGAACTTTGTTGCTAGAGAATTTGTTAAGATATCTCGCATCTGTCGTCCCAGCTACTCAGGGAGGCTGAGGCAGGAGGACTGCTTGAGCCCAGAAGGTCAAGGCTGGAGTAAGCCCTGTTTTCTCTCCTGCAGTTAGTATTAATGTTCTTTGAAGTTATGGAATTTGTTTTTTGGTTTTTTTTTTTTTTCCCTGCATAATGCTTAGCTTGATGCTGTGTACGCAGAGTATTTTCGAAGGTTTGGATCCTAAGTAGAACCTTTCTGTAGGCCCTTTCTGTTGAGGGTCACTAATCTACAGAGGAAACTTCAGTGATGGATATATAAAAAGCAACTTTTGCCTTTTTTTTTTTAAACTCATCTACCTTATAAATTGAGAGCAAAAGCTATAAAATTATCCTTACTTTTTAAAGAGATTAGGTCTCGCCATGTGGCCCAGGCTGGTCTCAAACTCCTGGGCTCAAGCAGTCTGCCCGCCTTGACCTTCCAGAGTGCTAGGATTACAGGCGTGAGCCACCATGCCTGGCCATGCAAATTCATTTTTAAAACTTCCCAGACTGTTTATTAAATTCCCAGTTTCCATTTGGCAATTTATAAATAATAGCACTTCATTCACAGCAGAACTAAAGGTCCTGTTTTAAAATAAGTGTAGTTGTAGGTCATGACAGAGAGAAACCAAACATACCAGGTACTGCCCCATCTGATAAGTGATTAATCCCCTACAGTTATCTTTCCATTTTACATTATGAGTTGTCCTACTTCTTTCCTTTTCCTTCTCTGCTCTTCCTCCTTTTGATGAGTCCTCTTCCTCTTTTTGTGCCTTACTAAATTTAACATTTTTTTTTTCTTATTGTTTCTCTGGTTTGATTTAGATTTCCTTCCTCTTTTATTTTGCAACAGTTGTAACTTGCACAGTTGGGGGTACTCCTTGAACATGGAAGTCTTCGTCTCCCTCCTGTCCCTTTCTCTAGTGCATGTTTTTCTTTAGAATTATTTTTTCAGGTTAGAACAGCATAGGAGGTGTTCCTAAAACCATTTTTGTGAGAAAGTTACTGAAACATAACAGGAAATAAAGAACTAAAATTTATTTGTAAGTGAATAACTGTGAGAGGAAGCATGAGACTATGGTAATGGAAGAGGAGTAATTGGGGTGTGTTAATGATGGATCCTCATGGTACCTAATTTCCTTATGGTTTTAAGGAGTACACATTCTAGTACTCATTTAAGGAGTCCACATTTACCTTTAACAAAATTTTACACAAAATGGCATTACTTATTGTCTTGTAAGAACTCCCAGTAATTATTAAACAACATAGTTGTTTATACTTTGTTAAACTTAAGTGGGTATAAGCAATACCCTGGGTAACTTGTTGAAAATACCCCATCCTCTTGACATTAGTGTTCAGTAGATCTTGAGTGGGCCATTTAAAAACTGACTTTAAAAGATGCACCCCAGGTAATTTTGATGCAGGTCATCAACAAACCACAATTGGAATAACATTGCCCTACGGGATACAAAGTCCAAAGTTTTTGGTATGGCTTAGGATTTTGCCCCTTCTTCCTCTCTAGCCTCATTTTCCATGAGTCTACACCACCCATCCTATGCTTCAGAAATGCTAAGTCACTTGAGTTCTAACATGTCGTTCTCACGTCTCTATACCCTTGTATGGTTTCGCCATGTTGGCCAGACTGGTCTTGAACTCCTGGCCTCAGGTGATCTGCCTGCCTCAGCCTCCCGAAGTGCTGGGATTACAGGCATGCAAAAACTCTTATACACAGTTATGTTCTCTGATAAAATGCCATTTCTGCCCCTGACCCTTTAACTTCTATGCTTAAGAATCCAGTTGTTGGCAGGGTGCAGTGACTCACACCTGTAATCCCAGCACTTTGGGAGGCCGAGGCCAGAGGATTGCCTGAGCTTAGGAGTTCAAGATCAGGCCAAGGCAACCTGGCGAAATCCCATCTCTACAAAAAAGTACAAAGGATTAGCCAGGTGTGGTTGTGCATGCCTGTAGTCCCAGCTGCTTGGGGGGCTAAGGACAGGAGAATTGCCTGAGCCTGGGAGGTCCAGGCTTCAGTGAGATGTGTTAGTGCCACTATACTCCAGCCTGGGTGACCCCATCATTTAAAAAAAAAAAAAAATGAGAATCCAGTTGCTTCGGGCAAAAAAAATAGGCTTGGCTTTCAAGGTCCCACTGTAGTTCTCTTTGAGTCAATCTCATGACATTCTCACAAATACACACCTTGTCTTTTGCCCTTTATAATTGCCCTATATGTAATGTATTTAACCAAATTTTAAAGCCCTAATCTAAGCTCAACCTTCTTGATAATCACTGTTTTGTTTTACAATGAGGATATTGAATAGTAAACCAAAATATCTCCTGAGAGGAAGGTTAATAGGGAAAATAGGCTTGAATAAATAACTTCATGGAAAATTTAGCAGGAATAATATTGTTTCATACTAAAGAATACTGAAATAGATAGCTTCATTATGCGTAGTGGAGCTTACTATATACAGGTTTTAACCTGTAATAATTGGGCACAATTATTTACTGTTATTGGTAAAATGAAAACAACCAGTGTATAAGAAGGAGTAGATCATTCTTCCGTTATTCTGTTTTGCATGAATAAACTACATGTAAATGAGTTTAAAAATATTAGTTAAATCATTGTTAGCTGTATTCTGTGTTTTTCTGTAATAAATATGGTTTCAAAATAATAGATTAAACTAAGCCTTCTTATCAGCTGAGTCTTAACCTTTCCTCATAGTTTTCGTAGTTGGATGATTGCTAGACATCACTACTCTATCTTCAAAACAGAATCCACCTCTTCCCCCAACTTGCTTCTCACTAGTCTTAGTCAATGTTATCACCGCCACTTACTAAAACCAGAAATCTAGGCATTATCCTTGATTACTCTTTTCTTTGCCCCACTCCCCCCATTTAGTTTTTCATTAAGTTCTTTTGACTTTACTGCAGAAAAATATCCTGAGTTTGGCACATTACTTCATTTCATCTCAGGGAGAGACAATATTATACAATAGTTAAGAACCTGGGTAGCAGTGGTAACTGTCTTAAGTTTGAATTCTGGCTCTGCAGCCATGACAAACTATGTACCTTCTCAGTTTCATCAGTAAATGGCTTAATAGTACCTACTTTATAGGGTTATTATAAGGGTTAAATGAATTAATGCATGTACTACACTTGGAATAATGCCTTATCCATATTTATTCAATAAGTATTAGCTATCATCATCATCATCGTCTGTATCTCCGTTGTTCATCTCTATCAACTTAGTTGAGGTCTTTATCATTTCTCAACAGGGCCATTGCAGTAGTCATCTTGGTCTCGTCTAGTTCTTTCCATCCTTACGGTCTTTTCACCAAAAGCAATTTGAGTGATCTTTTTAAAAAGCATTAATGCCATTATACCAAGACCCTGCTTATATATAAAGAAGGGACTTAGAATAAAACCCTAACAGTTTACTAAGCTTACTAGGTCATAGATGCTCTATTCCCTGTCTGCCTCTCAACTTCAGATTCTACTACTCTTTTACTAGGTCTCTGGGCTCCAATCATAGTAAAGTCTTTCCTTGCATTGAATACACATGGCTTATTCCTACCTTAGTCTTTGGTTGTTTTCTCTGCTTATTCTTCCCTAGATTTCTGTAGCTGACTCTCCTTCATTCTTCATGCCAATAGATGAAGGATTCACTAGGAAAGGGACTATCTTACTTGTTTCACTGCTTTATTCTTGGTTCCTAGAATAGGGCCTGGCCTGTGGTAACTACTCAGTAAATATTTGTTGAATGAATAAAAGTTGTGGGGTTTTTTTGTGTCGTTTTGTTTTGTTTTGTTTTAGCATACCCTTCTCAAGCTCATGTATGAACATGGTGGCTGCTAAAAGCACCTCTTTGGAAGGGAGTTTGTCCTTTATTATATTGATTTTTTTGTGTGTAGATTTTGGCCATGCTAGCTCTTTAGAGAACTTTCAAAAAATGTGCATCATATTTAACTATATGTGTGTGTTTGTATGTTAGGTATTCATTTGGCAGATATTTAATGACACTTGCTATAAGCCAGGCACCATTCCAAGTATTGTAGATACAGAAGGCAACCAAAGTCCTTGCTCTCCTCTGGAGCATTCCTTCTAGTGGAAGAAGAGAGATGGTGGGACAGATGGTGATCGGTGCTGTGAAGAAAAATAAAACCAAATGAGACTGGAAGTATCAAGGAAGGTGGACTCTTTTGGTAGAATGGTCATTTAAGCAGACTTAAATGAGTGAGCCATGCTGCTATCTGGAGGAGAGAGTTCCAGTCAAAGGATCTGGCATTGAAAATGCTGGATGTTTGGAGCAAGTCTTTGTTCCAAGGATCAGCAAGCAGTACAGTGTTGCTGGAAGTGGGAGGAGGGAAAGGGGAGGGTGGTAAGAGAGGTCCCTGAAGGTTAGGATTGGACAGGCCATTGTCAGTCTGTGAATGACTTTGGATTTTATTCTATCTTCAGTACATCTGTGCTTTGGGGAGTAAACTTTATTTGTAGTAGGGTACATTTACTCTTTCAGGACATAGTTTCCCTTATGTATAATGGAGCACGGAATTTAAGTGAAACCTCAGTATATTCCCCCCAAAGTACCTAATACTATAATCATAGAATAATTTAATAGGATTTGTTATAGTATGCATTATAGTTTCCTTGGGTCTATTTGGATACCATTAAGGAAGAGCATTATGTTAGAAGCTATCTATTTTTAAATCCACTTTTTTTTTTTTTTGATAAGTTTTTTTCTTTCATTTTTCTTCCCTTTGATTGGAAGGACAGTTGACTGTTAGATTATTTTCTGATGTCATTGTTTCTAGTAGGGGCATTATGTTTGGAAAATTCAGGTTTAGACTTGTGATTCATTTGGCGATATATAGCAATTATAATACAAACGATTTTTAGAATGGGTAGGGTGTGGATCAAGGAATTGGCAAGCAGGAATGCATTTCCCTACTAGATTTGCTGACCTAAGATAATGCCGAGCCTATAAGCAAATGTCTGGGGGCACCTTATTTGATGTGTATGGTTAATGGAAAGTATGCTGTATTGGGGAATTGGAGAATAAGATTCATCAACGTCAGCATTTAGAGAATGGAGAGTGTGTTTTAGATTATGAATTCTTTAAGAAATGTTATAGGACCTAAGTCCTTTTTGGAAAGTCTCCGAGTAAGTTACTTAAGTTTTTTTTTTCTTTGAGATGGAGTTTCATTCATTGCTCAGGCTGGAGAGCAATGGCACGATCTTGGCTCACTGCAACCTCTGCCTCCTGGGTTTAAGCAATTCTCCTGCCTCGGCCTCCCAGGTTGCTGGTCTTACAGGCGCCCACCACCATGCCTGGCTAATTTTTCTAGAGACAGGGTTTTACCTTCTTGGCCATGCTAGTCTCGAACTCCTGACCTCAGGTGATCCATCCTCCCCGGCCTCCCAAAGTGCTGGGATTACAGGCGTGAGCCACTGCACCCAGCCAGTTTTTTTTGTTTTGTTTTGTTTTTGGTTTTTTTTGTTTTGTTTTTTAACTAGTCCACATAGGGACAAATTGAAAATAGGACAGAATTGGCAAAAGTAACATAAGTGGTTAATGTTCAATAGATACTTCAACTTTCTGTTAATTTTATGTTTCTCTGTCATTGCTGTCGTTGTTCTCTAGTGATATTTTCCTTAAGTCTGCAGTAGTAGTCTAGATAAAAACAAAACTATAAATGAAAAATTTTAAAGGGATTTTTAAAACCCAAATAGCTTGTTTGAATAGTAGGAAAAAACTCAGTTTCAAACACACTAGCTTTGGATGCAGAGTCTGTACAGTCATGTGTCATTTAATGATGATGATACTTTCTGAGAAATGCTTCATTAAGCAATTTCATTGTTGTGCCAGCATAATAAATCGTACTTACACAAACCTAGGTGGTATAGTCTACTCCACACCTAGGCTATAGAGTATAGCCTATTACTCCTAGGTTACAACCTTTCAGCATGTTACTGTACTGAGCACTATAGACAATTGCAATACAATGGTGTCTAAACTTAGAAAAGGTACAGTAAAAATACTTATGGGACCACCATTGTATAAATAGTCTGTCATTGATCTAAACATCATTATGAGCACATGACTGTGGTTCTCTTTGGCTCCATTGTAATTTAAATTATTTCTTTATTTTGAAGTATTTTATATTTATCTTATAATGTTGTTTTCCTGTTGTTTTATTTTTCCCAGTATGGCATTTTCTTATGGGCAGTTACAGTCTGTTCTCAGAAGTCCAGGATTTAAACCTTTTATAAAATCATTTTTAAAAATTTGAACTCTTGGTTTAAATGATATCTAATATGGAAGCCCTATCTGTAAGATGCCTGAAATTGGAGGTGTTGTTTGAAACACTGGACCTGGAGTGCTGTCCTCTAAGCCCTTCTCCAAGAACGGAGCTTGCCACCCTTTCTGATTAGCTTTCCTCATTTATAAAATGGGAATGATATAATACCTACCTATCACAATGGTTCATGGAGGGCTATGACTAATGTTCTCTCCCTGTTCTCTTTGATTGTAACTTCCTCTTAGTGTGTGTCATGTTCATACATCACAGATTCTCCTGATGATGAGTCATCTAAATATTCTATCATGTGACCAGATTTTTACTATGGAGAATATAGTCACCATAAACCCAGTGCCTTGCGTATTATTGCCTAAAATACTCATTAAAGTTACTAAAGCTGCTATCTCTGCCAATAGTGACATAATGGTATCTGTTGGACAACAGTGCTGCAGGCCCAGTTGTTTTAAATGTACTTAAGAAATATAAAATGTAACTAAGAATAAGTATCACTATCTCAAAACAGAATTCCTCCTAAGATATTTTCTGGGTTATTCCAGTGTGTTTAGTTTCAAAGATTAGGGAGTAAAAGCAAGTATGTTCCAGATTATGTTACTTATTAACCCTCTTTATGAAAACTGGCTATTACTGCTCCTTGGTGTTCTCAAACTAGCAACTATTTGAGTAATTAAGTCATCTGGTCAGATGAGGTTTTTCTTTTTTTTTTTGGAGACAGAGTCTTGCTCAGTTGCCTAGGCTGGAGTGCAGTGGCGTGATCTCAGCTCACTGCGAGCTCCGCCTCCCGGGTTCACCTCATTCTCCTGCCTCAGCCTCCCAAGTAGCTGGGACTACAGGCACCTGCCACCACACCTGGCTAATTTTTTTGTATTTTTAGTAGAGACAGGGTTTCACCGTGTTAGCCAAGATGGTCTCGATCCCCTGACCTCGTGGTCCGGCCGCCTCAGCCTCCCAAAGTGCTGGGATTACAGGCATGGGCTGCTGCACCCGGCCGAGGTTTTTCTTTTCACTAACATTTTATGTTTTTCATCGGTAGATGGCTTAATGAACTCTGATACCAAGTTTCTATTGAGATTGACCTATCAATTATGTAGTAATGAATAAAATCTTATAAATAATAGTTACAAATTATAAAAACCAAATCTTTTTAAGAATCAGATTTATGAATTGGGAAATTGGTAGATCTATTTTTCACTTGCCAGGGTAGAATGACCTGGTTTATATATGATTTCAGTGATAAAAGATTAAGAAATGGAAATTATCAGTTTCTATTAGAGATATATTTATTAGAGATATTGGTTAGCTGTTGTTCTTCCCAGTATTAGGAAAATTAGAAAATTATTTCCCTTAAGTAATTAAAGGAGATATGATCTGATTTTCAGCATCTGAAAACTACGTTCAGTTTAATTTTGCAGCATTATTTGACCCTTTCTGCAAAAGTTTGTATAGTGAAATAAGACTGAAAATTTAACTTCATGATACCTTGTCAGATAATTAGATTCTTTATGTTGCCTTCTAATCTTTAAGGATCCCAGATATAATTTTGTGGATTGCTTCTTTGACGATATCAGTCCGTGTGTGCTGCTGCAATAAAATTCCCGAGACTGGGTAATATATAAAGAACAGAAATTAATTTTCTTATTGTTCTGGAGGCTGGGAAGTGCAAGATTAAAGCACTGACATTTGGTGTCTGGTGAGGGCTTGTTGCTGGCTTCCTCCACAGGGAGGCACGAGATGTGCTCTCGCATAGCGGAGAGTAGAAGAACAAGGTAACCCAGTGCTTCATGAAACCTCTTTTATAAAATCCTTAATACCTTTAATAAAGAAGGAGCTTTTATGGCCTAAAGGCCCCATCCCTTAATACTATCACATTGGCAACACTTGAATTTTGGAAGGGACGCATTAATACCCTGGCATATGTATATCAAGCTCGTAAAAATTAGGCGTATCTTTTTTAATGGAATGCCCATGCACTATATAATCTCGGAGGAATTGCTTAAACCAGCTGACAGGCCGTATTCCAAATATTGCCTAGATCTACCATAACAAAATTCGTGTTTTAGAAATGTGAGTCAAGAGTATTTAATGTAACATATGGTGATGATATTCATTGTGTCCCTGGGACAGAAGTTGAAGGAAAAGGGATTGTGGTCAAATAACTTAAGAATATGCTGGGTTTTTTCCCAGAAATAACATTTTATCAGATTTTAGTAACTATGATGTTAAGAAACATAAAATACCTACCATAACTTTGTGAACCAGGGGTTATAATCTGCTAACTTGAAAAAAAAAAAAAATTTAATTTGTTTCAAGTTCATACTAACATGCCTACCTGAGTTTAATTTTAATTTTGGAATATGCTGACTGGTTAAGCAAAGCTAATGTTTATTTGAAGATTTCCCGGGGCCTTTAATGTTGTAATATTTATATTTATCAGATTAATCAGTTATTGATCTTACATTGTTTTATGTAATTTTTCTTCCCACCTTCCCTTGCAAAATAATGTGCAAGTTCCACGTCAGATACCACACTATTTTATTTTATGTTTTATTTTATTTTATTTTATTTTTTGAGACGGAGTTTCACTCGTTGCCCAGATGGGAGTGCAGTGGCATGTTCTCGGCTCACTGCAACCTCTGCCTCCCAGGGTCAAGTGAGTCTCCTGGCTCAGCCTCCCAAGTAGCTGGGATTACAGGCATGCACCACCACGCCCGTCCAATTTTGTATTTTTAGTAGAGATGGTGTTTTGCCATGTTGGCCAGGCTGGTTTCGAACCCCTGACCACAGGTGATCCACCCCGCCTTGGCCTCCCAAAGTGCTGCGATTATAGGCGCGAGCCACTGTGCCCGGTCACACTATTTTATTAATGGGAAGAAGGAAAATAATTTCTTCTTTCAAGGGACTTATATTTGAAAAGTCACCACATACAGGATTTGGACCTGGATTTAGAAGTTTTCAATTCTGTTTCCTTCTTGAGTTTTGTTGGAACTGATGAGGAAGTAAGGTAGAGAAAGAAGACAAATGGGATAGAAAGTGAGGGTAGGAAGGTAGAATAGAAACAAAACTAGATTAAGATTTTTGTTTTGTCAAATTTTCTCTTAAATACTTGTTGGACTCAGGTTTTGTGGGATACCTATTGATATCTAAACAGATTTTTACAGAATAAACAGGACAATAACTTCTTCCATTAAAGTCTTCTGAAATGGCTTCCTTTTGGTGTTTGGTTGTCCTAGGATCTAGTTGTGGAGAGAACTATACTACTCTTATGTCCTCTGCTGATTGAAAGGAGTGCTCTATTAATTTCTTTAGTAATGTTGTGATTCTGGTCATAATTTGATACTGTTGGCTTTTCTTTTACAGTTTCCTAAAAAAATTGAAACTTTATTCTTTGTTTCTACTCACTTGTCAACACTGTCTGCATTAATGACTTAAGATTTTCGGCCGGGCGCGGTGGCTCAAGCCTGTAATCCCAGCACTTTGGGAGGCCGAGACGGGTGGATCACGAGGTCAGGAGATCGAGACCATCCTGGCTAACACGGTGAAACCCCGTCTCTACTAAAAAAATACAAAAAACTAGCCGGGCGAGGTGGCGGGCGCCTGTAGTCCCAGCTACTCGGGAGGCTGAGGCAGGAGAATGGCGTGAACCCAGGAGGCGGACCTTGCAGTGAGCTGAGATCTGGCCACTGCGCTCCAGCCTGGGCGACAGAGCTAGACTCTGTCTCAAAAAAAAAAAAAAAAAAAAGATTTTCTTTTAGAATGTAATTTCTAGTTTTGAAGATTTGACTCCAGAGGCTTATAATATATCAGAGCATATATGGCATAATTTTTCAAGTTAAACCTGTAACTTACTATTCATTCTACACAAATGTCTGTATTTCAGATGGAGCAGCTATCAGATGAAGAAATTGATCATGGTGCTGAAGAAGACAGTGACAAGGAAGATCAGGACCTGGACAAAATGTTTGGAGCCTGGCTTGGAGAACTAGACAAACTCACTCAGGTTGGACGTAATGCTTGAAAAATTGGTTGAGGATTTGAAGTCATCATTGTGTTAAAAGTTTAATATGCAGAAGAGGATATGGATATAAGTTAAATTTTAAAATATTGCCAGAAAGGAAGAAATGTTCAAAGTATTGACAAGTAAATGAAGTCATTCTAGAACAGAAGATGTTAAGAATCTATAGTTATTTTAAGGATGTTAAAAAAAAAATACTTGTGAGGGAGGCTCTGTTCATCTAGAGGGATTGCTTAATACATGTTTCATAAATATGGGATAATTAGCTAAAAACTTTTAAAGCCTGAAATTCAAAAGTCTAAATTTTAGCAAACCCTATTACCTTAGTAAATTTGAATACATTTTCAACATAAGTAATTTCCTTCCACGTAAATATTTTCTTTTTTTCTCGAGATGGAGTCTCACTTTGTCACCCAGGCTGGAGTGCAGTAGCGCGATCTTGGCTCACTGCAAGCTCCGCCTCCTGGGTTCACTTCATTCTCCTGCCTCAGCCTCCCAAGTGGCTGGGACTACAGGTGCCACCATGCCTGGCTAATTTTTTGTATTTTTTAGTAGAGATGGAGTTTCACCATGTTAGCCAGGATGGTCTCGATCTCCTGACCTTGTGATCCGCCTGCCTTGGCCTCCCAAAGTGCTGGGATTACAGGCATGAGCCACCGTGCCTGGCCCCATGTAAATATTTTCTGTGACGTGATTGCAGAATACTGACAAAACCTAATTCTAGGCTGCATTTTAAAGCAGTGGCAAAATCTTTTCATTTTGCTTTATTCGATCTTGGGTTTTTAAAAACGGTAACTTTGTCCTCTAAACCAGCACACTTTTTAGAATAAAAGGGTACTATTGTTATTGCCCCAGTAATACATTATATTCAGTATATGAAGATGGTTATGTTTATTAAATAAATTTGACTTCATGGCAATGAGAACATTAGAACAAAACATATTTACTCATAAATAATGTCTTTGGGAAGAACATTTGTGTAAAATTGCATAAGTATGAGATAACTGAAGGAAAAGTAAGGTGGTCAAGGTGGAAGCTTAAAGTACTAGCAGCTTATTTTTGTAGCAATCTAGAATTCAAGGTGATAAACTCTTCATGTAATTCTTGCTAGATCATTTTGAAAGGCAGACATCTTTGTGACCATAATCTGTTAATACTGTATTTGGGGGGATTTTTTTTTTTTTGAGATGGCGTCTCACTCCTGTCACCCAGGCTGGAGTGCAGTAGTGAGATACCGGCTCAATGCAACCACCACCTCCCGGGTTCAAGCGATTCTCCTGTCTCAGCCTCCCAGGTAGCTGGGATTACAGGCATGCGCCACCATGCCCAGCTGGTTTTGTATTTTTATTAGAGACAGTTTCACCATGTTAGCCAAGCTGATCTCGAACTCCTGACCTCAGGTGATCCACCCACCTCGGCCTCTCAAACTGCTGGGATTACAGGCATGCTGGCCAGGGTAGAATGTTTTCAACTCCTACTAGGATTTCATAGATACCATTCCCTTCATCTCTAATCAGAAGAAGTGACATTTTTTTGTCAGAGATGTCTTATATCTGTA
This sequence comes from Theropithecus gelada, assembly GCF_003255815.1. NCBI lineage: Eukaryota > Metazoa > Chordata > Mammalia > Primates > Cercopithecidae > Theropithecus > Theropithecus gelada. Next base: position 80,218,032 of record NC_037680.1, on the reverse strand, counting down.
ATTGCCAAATTCTTTCTGTTTAATTCTTAATTTATATAAAGTGTGATTTTGGCATAGAGATTATCACTAGGCTATGCAGTTCTGTGCTGGGAGAGAGAGGAAGCAAAGAAGAGCAAATAGAAAATGATATTGCATGGAGAAAGTATGCAAGGGCCAGCTGACATGTGCGGTGTTCTTGACCATGTGATTTTATTGTCCATGCTTGGGACGAGGGGCCCAAAAGAGAAAAGGCAGGTAGCTATTGGTCCAGCTGCTCTCGGTGGAGTAGGAACTACATGATGCTCCCCTGAAAGCAGTGTTTCTACTGGTTTGGTACCTTGTACTTTCCCCTGTATTTTAAGTTGCCTGACATAAAAGTGTGAAGAGCCACTAGTGATGTGACTGTTCTTTTCATTATATAAATCTGTCTTTAGAGAGAAAAAAAGATTAAAACCATTGCATAGTGTGACTCACTACTGTGTTGCTTTATAACACTTGGGACGTTTTCAAGAAATGTTTGACTTACGAAGTTTATGGCTAAAACCTCAAGTTTCTTATTTGTGTCATTACTTTAGTTCATTACAGTGTTATCTGTACACCTATATCACGTATTCAGTGGTATGGTATTTTCAACTTAGAATTAAAACAAGTTTAAGTTTTAAAGTGTTTAGGTAGTTGGTCAGTGTTCTAAAAAGTTTGTAAAATTTTGAATGTATGTACATTTTTCTGGAAGAGGGCTCATAGCTTTTATGAAATTCTCAGCAACCCCTTTAAAAAGGTAAAAAGAGTTCATGCCTGGGCAACAGAGCATGACCTTGTCTCAAAAAAAATAAAAAGATAGCATTATAACCCAATAGAATATCCAGCATTCTTTTAAAATTTGAAGCTTATTCAGTACTTACTTTAGATAGAAATTAAAGTTTTAAAACACTAATCCTTATATTTTGTGAATCTATTAAACAAACAATAGCTACTGACCTTTTCTCTGAATTTCTCTGTTGTAAATATCTTTTTTTCTTGCTGTAGAAAGGTTAGAGAGGAAAAGAGTATCATTTAAACTTACAAGTGTAACTTACAAGTCACCCTACCCAAAGTATACAGTATGATTCAAGATTTGTCACAGGCAGTGTAGCTGGGTTACAGTTTGCCCTCATCTTGATAGAACTGGAGAAGGACAAGAACATTTCATCATTGTTTGGACTTGTAATCACTTTTCATTAAAACAATTAGTGAGTCTTGGGTCTCAATAATTTTAAATCCAGAACTGTCCGTTATCTTCAGAGTCCTTCATATAGCAAAGATTGAGGCTTTCCTGGACCTAAACCAAATCCCTTTGAGGAAAGAAAGAACAAAACGCCCTGTGTGGTTTCTTTCTATGTCTTCTTTTTTTTATTTTTAATTTTTATTTTATTATTATTATTATTATTATTATTATTATTATTTGGAGACTGAGTCTCACTCTGTCGCCCAGGCTGGAGTGCAGTGTCGTGATCTCAGCTCACTGCAACCTCCGCCTCCCAGGCTTAAGCCATTCTCCCGCCTCAGCCCCCCAAGTAGCTGGGATTACAGGCACCCGCCACTGTGCCCAGCTAATTTTTGTACTTTTAGTAGAGAAGGGGTTTCGCCCTATTGGCCAAGCTGGTCTCGAACTTCTGACCTCAGGTGATCTGCCCACCTCTGCCTGCCAGAGTGCTGGGATTACAGGTGTGAGCCACCACACCTATTTCTTAGCTTACCGTGTCCGTATTCATATACCTCACTTATTTTATAGTGCATGTGTATCAAATGAAGTCAGTCACTGTACTTAATATATTTGAAAAGATATTTACTCTGAACTATGACAGTGTCAAGTGCCTTTAAAAGTAAACATAGGCCGGATATGGTGGCTCATGCCTGCAATCCCAACACTTAGGGAGACCGAGGTGGGTAGATCACTTGAGGCCAGGAGTTCGCAACCAGCCTGGCGAACGTGGTGACACCCTGTCTCTACTAAAAATACAAAAATTAGCTGGGCATGGTGGCACGTGCCTATGGTCCCAACTACTCGGGAGGATCTCTTGAACCCGGGAGGCACAGGTTGCAGTGAGCCAAGCTTGTGGCACGGCACTTAAGCCTGGGTGACAGGATGAAACTTCATCTCCAAAAAAAAAAGCATGTATCTAAAGATTGAAATAAGTATAACCAAAATAATGATGTGAAAAACAATTATACTTTTCCTTAAGGCTATGACTTAGGAGAACTTTGGTTTTATTTATTATAGTGTGGCAGTTCACTTAATCATAAAACAAACTTCATCTTTTTTATATTATTGAAACCTGAATTTAATATGACTATTCAACTTTCTTTTTATAAAGAGTTTGGATTCTGACAAACCCATGGAACCAGTAAAAAGATCTCCTCTTCGCCAGGAAACAAACATGGCCAACTTTTCTTACCGCTTTTCCATATACAACTTGAATGGTAAGATGTAATTGGAAATAAAATGTAAAATAGTGTGCTAAGTCACATAATGTAGGAGCAGTACAGCTACAATTCCAAATATAAAAACTCAATATAAAAGCTACGTGCGTAACTTGACCAAGTTCTTAAATTTCTTTTTTATTCTTTTTTTTTTTTTTTGGAGACGGTTTTGTTTTTGTCGCCCAGGCTGGAGTTCAGTGGCACAATCTCGGCTCACTGCAACCTCTGCCTCCCGGATTCAAGCGATTCTTCTGCCTCAGCCTCCCAAGTAGCTGGGATTACAGGCATGCACCACCACACTTGGCTAATTTTGTATTTTTTTAGTAGAGATGGGGTTTCATCATGTTGGCCAGGCTGGTCTCGAACTCCTGACCTCAGGTGATCTGCCTGCCTCGGCCTCCCAAAGTGCTGGGATTACAGGTGTGAGCCACTGCATCTGGCCCTTAAATTTCTTGATTTGTGTATTTTATTAATATTACTAATTGAAAATATCACAGAAAAAAGCAAACTAGAATGTAACTAAAAGATAGTTGGTTTTATTAATAATTGACAAACTACATACCCAAGTGGAACCCCACAGCAAACTTAATTGCATTGTTTTCTCACTGGATTAAAGTCCAGTGAAATTACTTGTTAGTAATTTTTAAAACAGCCACTGTGGCCTTTATCTATTGTATTCCACCTAGTCAAGTTTATAATACTGACCTGGCAGTCTGTAATTTTTTAGGCTTTTGACTTCTCTTTTTATGCCCTCAGCTCTTTCGGTATTAACATCTCTACCGAAGCATTGATCATATTAACAATGTATTGAAGCTTGTGGTAAAAAGTTGCACAGAGAAATGTGGTTAAAACCATGGAATAGTATAAGATTTTTGTGGTGTTTTTGTCTTTGAACTCATAATTTATTCTTCTTTGATTATTACAAGCCTTAGAAGAGGAGGACTGTGTACTTCTAAAAATTTCTCTTGGAATTTAAAACAAAAACCAGTAATACTTAATTTTATTTGCTTTAGGCCCAACAGAATATATTCTTTTGCTTCATCATCTTCATTTATTAACTTATTTATAATAGAATGTATAAATTCTGGAAACATTATGTGTTGTTCATTGCAGAAGCTCTGAATCAGGGAGAGACTGTGGATCTGGATGCCTTGATGGCTGATCTTTGCTCTATAGAGCAGGAGCTCAGCAGCATTGGTTCAGGAAACAGTAAGCGTCAAATCACAGAAACGAAAGCTACTCAGAAGTTGCCTGTTAGCCGACATACATCGAAACCTGGCACCTTGAAAGGATTATCTTCTTCATCTAATAGGATAGCTAAACCTTCCCATGCCAGCTACTCCCTGGACGACGTCACTGCACAGTTAGAACAGGCCTCTTTGAGTATGGATGAGGCTGCTCAGCAGTCTGTACTAGAAGATACTAAACCCTTGGTAACGAATCAGCACAGAAGAACCGCATCAGCAGGCACAGTGAGTGATGCTGAAGTACGCTCTATTAGTAATTCCTCCCGTTCCAGCATCACTTCTGCAGCCTCCAGCATGGACTCTTTGGATATTGATAAAGTAACACGCCCTCAAGAGCTGGATTTGACACATCAAGGGCAGCCAATTCCTGAGGTAAATAGATGGAACTTTTCCCCTGCTATTTTATTATTGAAATAAAGGAGAAATTATATTAAAATAATGTAATTTTAATTACATTTTAAAATTCTTCTACATTTATAATTTGTCAGAGATACTTCTGAGATAGGTTTCAAGAGTACAGAAGGAATATATTATCAGATATGGTAGTGGCACACAGATGATTGAGAAGAAATTTAGTTTCTTTTTTATTCTCATGACTGTAGTATTTGGAAGTTCTTGAATGGTATTTTTTATTGTAATTTGAGTCATTTCATGTGATTTGAAAATTAAAATGATTCGCAAAGCCATTTATTTATTCAGCTGATAGTGCTTTTAAATGTATGTTGATTTAAAGTAAAACTTAAGAAAACCACTTATATCATCATTGTGGTCCTCCAAGATTCTAGTTTACCGGGTTAACTCCAGTTCATTATCTTTTTTTTTTTTTGAGATGAAGTTTGTACTCTTGTCGCCCACGCTGGAGTGCAGTGGTGTGATCTTGGCTTGCTGCAACCTCCGCCTCCCAGCTTCAAGTGATTCTCCTGCCTCAGACTCCCAAGTAGCTGGGATTACAGGCACTCACCACCATGCCCAGCTAATTTTCGTATTTTTAGTAGAGATGGGGTTTCACCATGTTGGCCAGGCTGGTCTCGAACTCCATCTGAAACTCCGTCTGACCTCAGGTGATCCACCCACCTCGGTGTCCCAAAGTGCTGGGATTACAGACGTGAGCCACTGTGCCTGGCCGTCCATTTCATTATCGAAGAGTCAGTATGGTATATTGGAAAGGGCCACCAGGTGTGGAATCAGAAACTTGATTCTGAGTTTTCCTTGCCACTCACTACCCATGGGACCTTAAGTGAGTTAGTCTCTTAAACATCAATTTCTCACAAGTAAAATGGAGTTCGTAGTACTATATCTGCCTTCCTGATAGGGTGGTTCAGAGAACCAAAAGTTATTCATAAACAGATTTTTTTTTTTTTTAATAGACGGAGTCTTGTTCTGTCGCCCAGGCTGGAGTGCAATGACATGATCTCGGCTCACTGCAACCTTGTCTCCCAGGTTCAAGTGATTCTCCTGCCTCAGCCTCCTGAGTAGCTGGGATTACAGGCGCATGCCACCATACCTGGCTATTTTTTGTATTTTTGGTAGAGACGAGATTTCACCCTTTTGGCCAGGCTGGTCTTGAACTCCTGACCTCGTGATCCGCCCACCTCCCTAAGTGCTGGGATTACAGGTGTGAGCCACCGAGCCCAGCCGGAGTTCGTAGTACTATATCTGCCTTCCTGATAGGGTGGTTCAGAGAACCCTAAGTTATTCATGAACAGATTTTTAAAAGATGGAATATTTTTCAGCATGTGACTGGATAAGGTGGGGAATAGATTTGTGATAACAAGTTTAACAAAAGCTGAGTTTGGTGAAAGAGAGTCCTTTATTGAGTTCTTTTCATCAAAGAGACGGTAATTCTGTCATAGGGTAGCAGCAAGAAAGAAGAAAAGTGGGGCAAAGTTAAGTCAACCTTTCCAATAAGCTTGTGTTTACAATACTCTAATATGGGATAAAAGAATCTATTTATGAATAATCAGTACTAAAGTAAAATCTTGAATTTTAACTATTACTTGACATCATTGATTTTTTTTTTTTTCCTAATTTAATTCTTTGGATTAATTTCCATCAGTCAGTAACTCTTGGTACCCACCCATGTGCGTAACTTTGTTTTTGGTACTGTGGAGCACAAAAGGAGTATTAATCATGGTGGTTTGGAGATAAACTTGAATTATTTCTAAGAAAGTTAGCCAGTCTTATCAATCTGAAGAATAAACTTTCATTTGTTTAAAATGAAACTTATCTAAGTGGTATATATTCTATAGAGAACTTGAAAACTGATTTCTAGGCCTGATGCGGTGGCTCACGCCTGTAATCCCAGCACTTTGGGAGGCCGAGGTGGGTGGATCACCTGAGGTCAGGAGTTTGAGACCATCCTGGCCAACATGGTGAAACCCCATCTCTACTAAAAATAATTAGCTGGATGTGGTGGCGCATGCCTGTAATCCCAGCTACTCAGGAGGCTGAGGTAGGAGAATCGCTTGAACCAGGGAGTTGGAGGTTGCAGTGAGCCGAGATCGTGCCACTGCATTCCAGCCTGGCAACAGAGCAAGATTCCGTCTCCAAAAAGAAAAAAAGAAAAAAGAAAACTGATTTCTATTTTGTGATACCTGGGAATTATATTTAGGATATGAGCAGTATTTTATTAGGGGTGTGCTTTCTTGGCCATTCTTTGTTTTGTACGTTGATATTACTTCCAATCAGTTTACAGTATTTTGAGTTGGGTTAAGATGCATGAGGACGAGTTATAAACTAATCTGCGTGTCTGTCTTTCTGTCTGTAAAATGTGCTTGTTATAAAAGTTCATACAATATAGGGGCAAATTGAAGTAAAACATGAGAAGTTCCTCTCTCCCAGCAAGGACACTTCAAATGTTATCTAGTGGTATCCATGTATCTCACTGTGAATACTGCAAAGAATACCAGTACTCAATGATGTAATGTTTAATACGAGAGTTTAATGTAGGGTTTGGTGAGTAAACCAGGACTATAGCAGAGAAAGGAGTTAAAAAGTCTTACCTAGCTAGCCTGTTCTTTTGCCTCACCTAGGAGTATAGAAAGGTGGTTTAACAAACCTGGAACTTGCTTCAGTATGCTTTTTTCGTAGGTCTAGTCTGTTCTGATTCAAATAAACTGAGGCAAGCTTTAATATATCCTGAACTCATGTATCAAATTGTCTGTAAATGCAAATACGGTTTTAAAAATATTTTAGTTTTTCATGCATGGCGTTAAATAGTTCTATGAGATATGTTACAGACAACTATCCTCTACCCACAGACACATCATATTCTGCTCCCAGAGGTAAGTAATTTTTGCTCATTTAGTTGACTCTTAGGGAATTTACCTCTTTATCATTAAATCTACATACACGTTGCCATTTCTTGGTTTTTTTTTTTTTTTAGTTGTATGTATTACCTATTGACTTTTCATTCCAGAAGATGAGGGTATAGCTGTCTATACACAACTTCTCACTTCTCCCTTCCTGTTCTTCCATTCTCCAAGTATATTTTGATTGAACTAATATTCAGTGTTTATGTTAAAATGGCTATATACTTGCAATTTACTGCTAACCTCCATATACTCTTATGACTACATTCCCTTTCTGGAATATCATTTTACTTTTACTGGAATGAACAGATTTTTAAAAATATTTAATTTTATAGGTGATCACTATTTCAATTTCAGACTTTATCTCAGTTGATTAAATCTCTCCGGTTCAAGCCAAATTGTGTTCCATTAATTGCATCTTCTTAAAATTCTATTCTTTTTTTTTTTTTTTTTTGTAGTCTTTGGGATTATCCTTAGGTCTTTTTTCTTAGGCTGGTGAGCTTATCTGGAGAAAGTTCTTCCAGTCTTCTATGCTGGCTGCCAAGTGTTTTAGTAGCCCATTTGGGAAAGAAGGGTTGGAACATGAGGATGGTCCCCATTGTTCCAGTCTGTAAGCTTTCATCAAATCCTTTTAGGTCAGGGTTTCTCAGCTATCAGCACTATTGACATTTGGGCTAGTTTTCTGTTGTGAGTGGCTGTCCTATGCATTGTAGGATGTTTAGCAGCATCCCTGGCCTGTACACACTAGCTGTCAGTAGTACACATACCTTCTTCAGTTGTGACAACTAAAAACATCCACAGACATTGTTACATGTTCCTTGTAGGACAAAATCCACCCCCAATTGAGAATCACCACTGCTCTAGGCAGAGAGGGTTAACAGTAGGTCTGAGTCCTTTTCTTCATGGAAAAATGACCTTGGATTTTCCTTCTCCTGACATTCTTTTCCTGGACACATACTGGATTAAGAATTAAATATAGAATATCTCCAGGTAATATTGTTTATTGTGAAATTGACCCCTGTTGGTGAATGTATATGGACCAGGAAAACTGTCCATGAATAACTGAATTAGCCTATGAAAAGACACAGACCTTGATTTTGTGGTGTGCAGTGTAACTTTTTTTTTTTTTTTAGAGACAGAGTCTCACTCTGTTGCCCAGGCCGTAGTGCAGTGGCGCAGTCTGAGCTCACTGCAACCTCTGCCTCCCAGGTTCACATGATTCTCGTGCCTCAGCCTCCCGAGTAGCAGGGATTACAAGCACATGCCACCAGGCCTGGCTAATTTTTGTATTTCTCTTTTTGAGTAGAGACAGGGTTTCCCCATGTTGGCCAGGCTGGTCTTGAACCCCTGACCTCAAGTGATCTGCCTGCCTCAGCCTCCCAAAGTGCTGGGATTACACTTTGGGAGCCACTGCACCTGGCCAGCAGTGTAATAACTCTTGTAAATGAGCATGAACGCGTTCTTTAAGGGGCCCTGGCACTTACCCTCATTGGCTGTTACAAGGTACTGCTGATTCCTGTTGAGCATGAAGTTTCCCTAAGCCAGGGTGTTTTCTGCACTTACCACGTGGTCTCTTTCCCTTACAATGAGCTATCACTTACGGGCCCAAAAAAAAGGGCCCGTGGTGAGCTGTATGGACTCCCTCTGAAGATGGCATGTCTGATGCTAGCATGCCAGCATGCCCTCTTTTTCTTTATACTAAGAGCTGAGTGAATCTGGCTTCAAGCTATAGTCTGTTGGGTCTTGTGAGTGGATATTAATCTGTACCTGAGACCGCTGCTCGTGGGCAAGTGAGTAAAGGAGGGAATCTGAGAATTAACTGCTTTCTTAAACGTGTTTTCAACCATTCTTCCTGCTTTTAGTCTCAACATCACTTGTCTGCTCTTGCTTCTGGGGACTTCTGAGGTTACACAATATAAATTGAGTGCTCCTCTGCTTTTCTCCAGTGCTGGCCCAGCATTCAGCTTTGCTAAATTGGTTACCACTCAGCCATATGCTTATTTCCCCCTCTTCCCACCCCCATTTTAATCCCTGTGAAACAATGCTTCACAACTTGGGCTACTTTATCCTGCTGGGGATAGGCAACATTTTTGGTTGTCCATCAAAGGAATGTGCTACTACTGGCATCTAGTGGGTAGAGGCCAGAGGTGCTGCTAAACATCCTACAGTGCACAGGACAACCCACACGAAGGATAATTATCTGGCCCAAAATAGTGTCAAGGTTGAGAAACCACATTTTAAATCGTGTGGCACCTGTTAGTCATGATCAGCAAGGTGGCAGTTACGGTATGTTGCATGAAGTTCTTCTGTTGAAAGTTTCTGATAAAGATCAAGAAAGTACCAGCATCAAATCTTCTTAGATTCAAGGAAATATAGGTATCTTTGGCCAGTCCCTTTCTCCTGAACTCCAGGTACATATATTCCATCTCTAATCATTATCTCTATTTGGATGTATAATTGCGCATTACATTTCTCCAGAGAGATAGAACCAATAGGATATGAGTGGGGATTTATTATGGAAATTGACCGACACCATTACAAAGGCTGAGAAGTCATATGACAGGCTGTCTGCAAGCTGGAGACCATAGGATGGTAGTAGTGTGTCTCAGTCCAAGTCAGAAAGCCTCAGAACCAGGAAAGCCCATGGTATAATTATCAGTCTTAGGCTGAAGGCCTGGGTACCCAAGGGAGGCTGCTGGTATAAGGCCTGCGGTACAAAGACTGGAGAGCCTGGAGTTCTGATATCCAAGAGCAGGAGAAGAGTGTCCCATCTCTAGGAAAGAGGGAAGAAAGCACCTTTTCTCTGCCTTTTTTGTTCTATCTGGGGCCCTCAGTCAATTGGATGGTGCCTACCCACAATGACGGTGGGTCTTCCCCACTCAGTCCTGGTTCATACACCATCTCCTCTGGAAACACTCTTCAGAGACTTACCCAGATGCTTTACCAAGTTCTCTAGGTATTCCTTCATCCAGTGAAGTTGATAACCTAAAATTAACCATCACAAGTAGATTGCTCAAATTTAACTGGTCTAAACCTCAAGTTCTGCTCTTTTTCTTCAAACTTATTTCTCCCACTGTCTTCTCTATCTCAATTGATAGATATTCCATCCATTTAGTTCATAAAGCAAACTCCTTGGAGTCTTTATCTACTTATTTTCTTTCTACCTCTCTTCCAATCCAGCAGCAAATTCTGTTGGTCTTATCTTCAGAATATATCTAGAATATGATCACTTTTCACCATCTTCACTGTCACCAAGCCAACTTCATCTTGATCTAGATTTTTGAATAGACTTCCACCTGGTCTTTCTGCATTCACCTTTCCCTTGATGGTCTATTATCCACACTGCAGCCAGAGTGATCCTTTTGAAAGGTAAGTCAGGTCATCTCTTTTCAAACCTAAAGGCTTTGCATCTCAAAGTATAGCCCAAACCCCTATAATGGCCTATAGAGCCTTGCTTGATCTGCTTTCCTGTTACCACTGACCCTATTTTTCTTCCTTCTGTCCCTTACCCCACTAGCCATACTGTCCCATACTTGTTCTCTTCCAGTAGCCAGAGCCTGCCTCTTAGCCTTTGCGCTTACTCAACCCTGCCTAGACGCCCTTTCCCAGTCTTCTGTATAACATACTCCTAGCTACCTTCTGGAATTTGCTCAAGTGTCACTTTCTCATTGAGGCGTTCTTTGATCATGCTATTTAAAAATGAAACTCCCCTTACTCTGCCCTATTATTACCTTTTTGTGTGTTTTGTTTTTTGTTTTTTTTTTTTGAGACAGATTTTCGTTCTGTCACTCAGGCTGGAGTGCAGTGGTGCCATCTTGGCTCACTGTAACCTCTGCTTCCTGGATTCAGTGGATCCTCCTGCCTCAGTTTCCGGAGTAGCTGGGACCTCAGGCATATGACATCATGCCCATTTAATTTTTTAAATTTTTTGAAGAGATGGTGTCTCACTATATTGCCCAGGCACTGTATCGGACTCCTGGGCTCAAGCAATCCCCAAACCTTGGCCTCCAAAAGTGCTAGGATTACAGCTGTGAGCCACCGTGCTCAGCCTTTGATTACTTTTTATCTCTTGTTTTTTTTTTCTCTTTAGTACTTATCTCCATTTAACATACTATATACATTACTTTTTAATTGTCCTCTCCAACTTGAATATAAGCTTCAGGAGGAGAGAGATTTTTCATTTTTTTAATTCCTGATGTACTCATCACATCTAGAACAGTACTTGGCTCATATGCACTCAAATATTTGGCCCGGCGTGGTGACTCACGCCTGTAATCCCAGTGCTTTGGGAGGCCTGAGCAGGTAGATTGAGGTCAGGAGTTCAAGACCAGCCTGACCAATCTGGTGAAACCCCGTCTCTACTAAAAATATAAAAGTTAGCCGAGCTTGGTGCATGCCTGTAATCCCAGCTACTCCGAAGGCTGAAGTAGGAGAATCACTTGAACCCGGGAGCCAAGGTCGCACCACTTCGCTCCAGCCTGGGTGACAGAGTGAGACTCTGTCTCAAAAAAAAAAAAAAAAAAAAAAAAAAGCACTTAAATATTTGAATGAACAAATATATGTATGTGTTCATTCCACCATTTTAAATCTAGAAGCCTATACTCTAAAATTAGCAGCATTTTTTTTTTCAGGATGATGACTGTGAAGTGTAACATACATAAAAACTCTTTAATAGTGAACTCTTTTTTCATATCTAGGTTCTCTAGAGCCAGTAATTATACTTAACTGTTTAGAGAAACCCAGCATAGAATAGTGGCTTTTACTGACATTTAGTGATACAAATATTGGTTAAAAATACCAATTTGAAATTAATACTGTTTCATCTTGGGGACATGGGTAGTTAAGTTGCCCATCTAAAAGTAATATTGTGGCTCGTCTTTCTGCCTGTCACCATGGACAGGCACAGTCCAATGTAACTTCTCAAAGAGTTTATCTTTATTACCTGCCTTTCTTTTGCTCGGCTTTTGTTAAAATACTGTACTTCGAGCACTTCACATATATTATCTCATTTAAGCCTCACACTATTTCATCAAAGCCAATACTGACGAGATTAAGTGGGTCAAATAACTGAGAAATCTGTGTTTGAGTTCTAAAACCACAACGTTTGCTTCCCAATCTTCATAAAAATCTTAGTGTAGCCGATTGTTAAAAATAATTATTTCCCAAATGAATTATAGAATAACTTCAGTCAATATTATTATAAAGTCTGTCAGCAATAATGACCATATGCCATGTTTTTAAAACTAGAATTCACTGTAGTTGAAATAAATTGTAATAAAGGCTATTTCTCAACCATTACAAAATATGTTGCAACTGATTTACTCATCTTTTTGGTACTTTTATTCCTGTTAACTGATAAAACATCTCAATAGGACAACAGTTTGCAAATTTAAATGGTAATTTCATGTTATAATTTTCATATAAAGTAGGATATTACTAATTAAAGGTTAATGTTAGAATTTACCTTTATTTTTCTGGTGGGATTATTAAATTTTAATAATTTTTTTGAATTTGGAATTTTATACATGTCTGTTTTTAAAATGAAAATACTTTGTAAAGCTATTACTTTATAGCAGATTCAAAGGATTTTTTTCATCATAATATACATAATATAATCATCAAATTTTCTTAAGATTCAGCAAAACCTTTTGCCAAATTTAAAGGAATAGGTAACGTCGGCGCAGTGACTCACGCCTGTAATCCCAGCACTTTGGGAGGCCAAGGCAGGCGGATCACCTGAGGTCCTGAGTACCAGACCATCCTGGCCAACATGGTGAAACCCCATCTCTACTAAAAATACAAAAATTAGCTGGGCGTGGTGGCCGGCACCTGTAATCCCAGCTACTTGGGAGGCCGAGGAAGGAGAATCACTTGAACCTGGGAGGCAGAGGTTGCAGTGAGCCGAGATGGTGCCACTGTACTCCAGCCTGGGCGACAGTGAGACTCCGTTTCAAAAAGTAAAATAAAATAAAATAAAGAAATAGGTATCAGATGAAAAAAGAGGCTGAAGATTTAGTGAAATCCAGGGGAAAAGCCTAATTCACACAAACATGTTTCAAATACATCCCCCCAATAATCACTGGCACATATGCCCTGACTCTTACTGTTTGTGTTTCTTGGAAATCTGTGTGATTTTTTTTTTTTCCCTGCAGAAGTTAAAAGCATCTTTATTTAGGTTTAGGCCTGTTTTTGTTTTGGGTTTGTGGAGGGCTGGTAAAAGACTGTTTTTTAGACAATCAATACTAGAAATATATTCATCTGGCCGGGTGCAGTGGCTCACGCCCGTAATCCCGATATTTTGGGAGGCCGAGGCAGGCGGATCACTTGAGGTCAGAAGTTTGAGACCAGGCTGGCCAACATGGTGAAACCCCGTCTCTACTAAAAATACAAAAAAAAAAAAAAAAAAGCCTGGCATGGTGGCAGATGCCTGTAATCCCAGCTACTCGCGAGGCTGAGGCAGGAGAATCACTTGAATCCAGGAGGCAGAGGTTGCAGTGAGCCAAGGTTACGCCACTGCACTCCATCCTGGGTGACAGAGCGAGACTCCATCTCCAAAAAAAAAAGAAATATATTCATCTATTTAAAATGAATAGGGGCTATAAAACAAAAAGAAATGTTTTTAAAACATTCACAAATTTACTGGCTATATAATATCCAGTAGAAGGAGAGCAGAATAAAGAGGAAAGGGGGCAAAACAGAAAAATTGAGTGCTTGTTCTGTTAGCCATTGTGTTTTATGTCTTAACACACGTTGTGCAGAGCCCAACACCTTGTGGAGGGCACGATTATCCCTTTTTTACAATGGAAGGAACTGAGGTAGAAAGAGACGAAATAACTTGCCCAAGGGTTTGAACTCAAACATACTGGTTGTAGAGCTCATACTACCATATTATGCTACTTCATCACAGAATTGAAGGAAAATCAAGACGAGAGTAGACTAGCCAGTGCTCTCAGAGCCGGACCTAGAGACAGAACTACATAGGCAGGAGAGAAAAAGGCAAAGGAGACGTATGTAATAATATCCCCATCTTGTGGTGGTTTTGTATTTTTTTTTAATATTTTAAGTAAAATTAAGTTAACTTCTAGCTCTAAGCTAAATAAAGCTTAAATAAAATTAAGATGAGGGGTGGCGGTTCCCATTCTTAGTAGTAATATTAATCATTCATAATTTTTATGCCAACCTTTGAAGATAAATGCTATGATTATCCCCATTTTGCACATGAGGAAACAGGTTAAATGATAGGCCCAGAATCACCTTGCCAATAAATGGCCAAGCTGGGGCTTGAACCCAGGCACTCTAGCACTGGGGTCTCCATTCTTAACCATCATGCTATTCTTACTTTCTACATACGATTTGTGGAAAATGCATACACGTGTTAGTAAAGATGATGGAAATCTATTTTATTGAAACACTAATGAGTGGTCATAAGCCTCCACTTCTTTCCGGTTGTAATCTAAAGTGTTAGCTATCACAAGGAAGTGTTTTATTTGTAACCACTACTTTGGTACAAGACCATTTCTTTATAATGGTTTGGCTCCTATGTTCAGATAAATGGTTTTTATTTATTTTATTTTTTGAGACAGGGTCTCACTCTTTCACCTAGGCTGGAGTGCAGTGGCGCAATCTCAGTTCACTGCAGTCTCCACCTCCTGGGTTCAAACGATTCTCGTGTCTCAGCCTCCCTAGTAGCTGTGACTATAGGCGTGCACCACCACACCTGGCTTGTCTTTGTATGTTTTGTAGAGACGGAGTTTCACCCTGTTGACCAGGCTGGTCTCGAACTCCTAACCTCAAACGATTCACCCGCCTGGGCCTCCCAAAGTGCTGGGATTACAGGCGTGAGCCACTGCGGCTGGCCAGATCAATGCTTTTTAATATGTGCATTCCCACCTCACCCCAAGGACTCTGGCTTGTAAATGGCACTTTGTTTTAACATGTTATAGATTCAGTTCAAGAAAGTAGTGGTTCATAACTTTGCAGAGATTTGTGGTGAGTTTTTGTAAGATTGATAGAAAGTTTTTATCAAACAAAATGACACAACACTTTGTAATACAAATGAAAGTTTCAAAACTGAGAAAATTTATAGCAAAATTTATACAGAGAATTGACCTTTAAATTCATTTTTTTCCCCGTGGGAGACTCACTGGACATTTTTTGTTACATATTTTGATTTATGAAAGTAGTGATAAAGAGTAGGCAAAGATTAGACTTGGAGCAGATAATATTTTTTGGTAAGAAAATAGGTACTTTATGGAAATGGACCTAATTAACATTAAAAAGCTATATTATTCCATAATCCCTTTTTATTCATGTTAATGTAACATAAATTTTTAATCTTTGTTTATTTACTATTTTGTATTGTTTTTGTCATTTCATATATATCCTTTTCTGGTAAGGGTATACTGCGTAATAGCTATAGTATTCCATTGTACTGTTTTACATTTAACATCTCTTGTTGAATACTTCAGATTTAATTTTTCTTTTCTTTTTTTTTTTTTTTTTTTTTTTGAGACAATCTCGCTCTGTTGCCCAGGCTGGAGTGCAATGGCGCCATCTTGGCTCACTGCAACCTCTGGCCCCCGGGTTCAAGCAATTCTCCTGCCTCAGCTTCCGGAGTAGCTGGGTGGGACTACAGGCACAAGCCACCACTCCTGGCTATTTTTTGTAATTTTAGTAGAAACGGGATTTCACTATGTTGGCCAGGCTCGTCTCGAACTTCTGACCTCAAGTGATCTGCCTGCCTCAGCCTCCCAAAGGGCTGGGATTACAGACGTGAGCCACCACGCCCAGCCCAGATTTAGGTTTTTAAAAAGTTTAACCAGTAAGCATTTGGAAATATGATGGACACTTGTGCACGATTGAGTCTAGAAAGAAGTGATTTTTTTAAAAAAATTATTTTGAAATATTATACTTACAAAACCTTTAAAGAATAGTACAAAGAACTCATGAAATTCATTAGCCATGTAATTTTTAACATTTTACCACATTATTGTGCTATGTCTGTATTTATGTTTCCTGAATCCTTTGGGAGTTGGTTGCATTTATCATTCCCTTATATTCCTTAATACTTCAGTATCTGTTTCCTAAGAAAAGGGACACTGGCAGTATAGATTTGATGGGCCTCCTGTTGATGTAGTAATTGAAACAGTATGTTTAATGAGAAAATACAGAGGGAAAAACAAAAACCATCTTGATCTGGTTTCAAGCATGTGGCATGAAGGTCAAGTAGAAAGTTATTCATACATTCTGTAAATATTTGAGTGCCTAGGCACTGTGGTGGGATGTAAGGGATAAAACTGGAATATAATACACAATGTTGGCCGGGCGCAGTGGCTCATGCCTGTAATCCCAGAACTTTTGGAAGTGGAGGTGGGTGGATCTCTTGAGGTCAGGAGTTCAAGACCAGCCTCGCCAACCTGGTGACATCCCATCTCTACTAAAAGTACAAAACTAGCCAGGCATGGTGGCGAGCGCCTGTAATCCCAGCTACTCGGGAGGCTGAGGCAGGAAAATTGCTTGAACCCGGAAGGCAGAGGTTGTAGTGAGCTGAGATCATGCCACTGCACTCCAGTCCAGGCGACAGAGTGAGACTCCATCTCAAAAACAACAACAACAAAAAACAATGTCCTTATGAAGTGATAATTTATTGTATAGAGGGGTGCAGGGGAGGATATAGACAACCAGACAAGTGATTTTGGTACAGTATGGTAGAAACTATGATGGAAAAAACAGAAAACCTTTTTCATTAAAAAGTTCTTGATGACTTTGAGAATGAATTACAGAATACATTATAACTCAAAGGATGAAGGCTTTAGGAAAGAAAGATTGCAAGAAATTAAGGGATAAATGAGTGGTTGGGAAGTGGAGGAGGCACCTTCTAGCACGAATTCAGGGAATTTGGCAGTGGAGAGGAGAAACAGTTTAACAAGAGGACAGTACCCAGAATTGAACCCTTTCCTCTTCTCCTCAGCCTCAATGGACTGATCTAGTTAAGTATCAGAGACTAAAGATACTCTCTCTTTAGGAGGGGGAATGAATGAGATCTAGAACATGCTTGGCTTTGGAAGGGGAAACAAAACACATTTATTCATCTAGAATTTGAGGGAAGAATAAAAATATGGGTATAATTACAAGGTACATTCTAATGAAGATCCTCATGATAAATGGGTTTAGCTTTCTCACATGGAGGGAAGTACAGTCATATGAAGAGAAGGAAGAGGGAAGCTAGAAGCTTGAAGAACATAGAGACTTAGAACAGGCATAACATAAGGGGAAAAATTAAGAGCACTGCCAAACAGTGGTTAAGGGCCAGTTGAGGTTTATTAGCATGAATTGGTATTGGATATAATGTTTCTGCACAGTTATTTCATAGAACTGTACTGTCCAGAAGTGGAGTGAGGTTATCCTTAAATTATCAAGGGTTAGGATCATCTGGGTCTTACCTTTATAATTTTTGCATATAAGAGAATGAAAGGTAATTGCATGCAACTTTTCATTACTATTTTGTTTCATTACTGTTTTGTTTCACTTCATTGATCTTTTTCTCTTCCTGCATGTTAATGAGAGCTGCCCGTTTCACCTCCTTTACCTATCATTTTCTTCCTTACTGCATTTTCACAGCATGCTATTTCTCTGAGATGTTCCAGCAAGCAGGCCAAGCGTCATATTGACTTCACAGACGAACAGGCTGAGCTGACACCTGTAAGTTCTATAAATATGCCATGGCGTGACTTAATGAAGAGGAAAGCATTCGTTAGAACTCCAAATGATGAAACCTTTTCATATAACTTCAGTTTTTCAAATAAAAATTAAACCAAACTTAATAAATTAGCAAAAACAAATAAGCAACTTTAGATAGGGTACCATTGAGTAATACTCCTGGTATGATTATGTAGGTGGTAGCATAATTGATGTAGATAATTTTTGTTTTAGAACCTGAAACAACATGCCTTCTTTATTCTGAAACTAAGAGCTTTTGTAAATTTCTTAAGATACTGACAAATTTAATTGTTCTTTACAGCAGAGATACCAAATGGAATGATTCTTCTGCACTGATGCTTAACTGAAAGCCTAGTTTCTTTCTTAATAAAATGTATTCTTTGGTCAGTGATTGGCAAATCTGGATGCTTCAGAGGTGTACTATTCTATATGGTAGCCCCTAGCCACATGTTCCTATTAAGTATTTAAAATGTGGTTACTCCAAATTGTGGTGTGCTGTAAGGAAAAAATACATACTGTACTTCAAAGACTTACTATGAAACAAAAATGTAAAAAAATCTCATGTCTGAGTGTGTTGGCTCATACCTGTAATCCCAGCACTTTGGGAGGCCGAGGCCGGCAGATTACTTGAGGCCAGGAGTTCAAGACCAGCCTGGCCAACATGGTGAAACCCCGTTTCTACTAAAAATACAAAAATTAGCTAGGTGTGGTGGCACATGCCTGTAATCCCAGCTATTCAGGAGGCTGAGGCAGAAAAATTGCTTGAACTCAAGAGGCGGAGGCTGCAGTGAGGCAAGATCACAGCAGTGAGCTGAGATCACACCACTGTACTTCAGCCTGAGTGACGGAGCAAGACTCAAAAAACAAAAACCACAAAATTTATTTGTATTAATTACTTGTTAAAATCTCAGATATTTTTGGTTAACTAAAATACATGAACATTTCAGTGTTTTCTTTTTATACTTTCTAAAATTAGTGTGGCTAACAGAAAATGTTAAATTACCTTTGTGATGATTTCTAACACCATCTTTACTGTTCAAGTGAAATTTGTAAATAATATAACCTACTTACATACCTACTTTTTATATGAATGTAATGCCCCAACACCTATGAAGGAGAAATATTGAAAATGTAATTTATAATAAAGTAATATATCTGTTTCAGTATGTAAATACTTAGCTGCCACTATTAAAAGACATAATGAAGTAGTCAAACCTTACACCTACCTACAATCAAGAACTTTGGGTTTAAGAGAAGTGAGATCAGAAGGCTTTTTTTTTTTTTAAAGAAGTATAGGAAAAAGAACAGAAATATAAGTGGACCCTAGAAGTGAAACATGTTATGATAAGTGATAGCAGATGTGTGACATACTTGTATATACTATGAGAAAAAGGGAAATAATCTTAATTGAAGTAGGAATAATGTGCTGAGACAGTTTATAGGCAAGTAGAGAAAATGGGAACATGTAAAATTCTTGCAAATGAGATAAGATTATTTGTAATTGTAGTGACAAAATAATTTCAGTGTTATAATGTGGGATGAGATGGTAGTAATAAAATCATTTGATACCTGATTTTTTACAGTGTAGATTTTTCATCATGCTATATATTTTATTTCTTTAAGGTGGAGTCTTGCTCTGTTGCTAAAGCTATAGTACAGTGGTGCCATCTTTTATAGTCAGTGGTGCTGACTGCAATCTCTGCCTCCCGGGTTCAAACGATTCTCCTGCCTCAGCCTCCCAAGTAGCTGGGACTACAGGAGTGCGCCACCACACCTGGCTAATTTTGTATTTTTAGTTTTGCCATGTTGGCCAGGCTGGTCTCAAACTCCTGACCTCAAGTGATCCACCTGCCTCAGCCTCCCAGAGTGCTGGGATTATAGGCGTGAGCCACCACTCCTGGCCTTCTGTGCTATATATTTTAAATATGACAACAGTAGTATGAAATATTTTAAAACAATTTTTACTAATAAAGTTAATTTCATGTTTTCACTAATTTAATATTATTTAGCTTTTAACTTACATTTGCTGGCATGTGACAGAGTGTACACTGCCAGTTGTGGTACTGGCAACTCTTATTTCAAGCTAGTTTTCCATTGGTGAAATTATTTTCCAACATTATGAACAGCTCTTTGTAAACTCAGAACAAAAGAAAGTGCAGACTTCTTTCAATTTATTTTAGAGGGTAATAGCACTCCTGGAAAATTCATTCAATATTAAAATCATGCAAAAACACTTTTTATATGTAAAATGAAATTAGATTCTAAGCTCAGATTGTTGTAAACAAGATTTCCCATCTCTACGACTCTCCGTATAAGGACATTTAACAATCACGTGGAATGTGGGACTTTTGTTGTTATTGACATTGTACCATGCTCGCAAGGCATCTAGCATTTTTGACTTCCCAATAAATACCAGTAACTCTCCCTCTCCTCTTCATTGTGGCAGCCCAGAATGTCCTCAACATTTTCTGAAATTCCTGCTTGAGAGCAGAACTACCCTCTTTTGAGAACCATTGGTCTCAAATATCCCTTTGCCCTCTGTTTCTACTCTGCCACACTCCCTCACACCGCGACCCCAGCAGCCTCTTAATCATCCTCCAGGACTGTAGCTTTTTCAGAATTACTTTATTAAGCCCCTAATTTGGGGTTAGATACTTGTCTCCTTGCTCACCTACCACTTAACACACTGTTTTGTAGTTGCAAGTTGGTCTGCATCTCCCTATTAGACTACATTCTGTGAGGCAAGGAATGCCCATCTTGGTCACCTTTGCATCTCTAATGCTGGCATGGTTCCACGCTCAAAAGTTAGAGCCTAAAAAATGGTTGAATAAATGAAGAGGAAAAGAGAGAAATAAAATAAATCAATAAAATGGATTAAAAATAAACTCCTGACTTTGTGTCTATAGTTGGTAAATAAAAGAAAATATAAGAAGGCCCTGTTTATATGAAGCTGTATGCATTTTTGTTAACTCGCAACGTAAACCAAGACTGAAGGCTGATTGGATGCCATGCCCAAACCATAATTTTTTTTTTAACTAAACGTTTAAAATATATTTCTAAACAGACTGGCCTTACTCAGTCACAGTAACTGCTGATCTCCATAGCAGAGCAACCCACAAAGACACAGCCCTGATTTTTTCCCCTGTAATCAAGGGTGAAAAATACACAACTTGTTTCTGACCCAAAACCACAATTTCTGCAGTTTAAAATGTTTCACTGATAATATGGCCCTGGTAGAAATTATGTAGTTTTAAAACCACATAATTTACTCTCCTTAGTCCTTCAGCTGTGCAGCACTCTTCTCATCCCTCTTGCTTCCTTCCAGTTACCAGTTTCACCCCACCCCGTCCCTTTTTTCTGAAGAGCAAGGAATTCTAGGATCAACGTTATGACTGGTACCAGTTGGAGGAAGATACTTTATTTTTTGAGACAAGGTCTCGCTCTGTTGCCCAGGCTGGAATGCAGTGGCATAATCCTAGCTCACTGCAGCCTTAAGCTCCTGGGCTCAAAAGTGGTCCTCCTATCTAAGCCTCCTGAGTAGCTGGGATTATAGTTCAAGCCACCATGCCCAGTGGAGTCTGCTGCTTCTGGTTTCTATATGTTTGTTGTTTCTGCTACAAATAGCCTATAGTTTGAATAGAACCTGGAGATCTGGCCTTCCTCACTGCTAGTAACTAAATAGTGAATAGCTACATAACCATCCACGCGGGATATGATTTATGATCATGTTTAGCTATTGTTTGTGGTCTCATTTTTTGAATGTGGCATATTTTGGGACCACCAACCATAACGATTACCCTCTTTTTATTTGAAGCTATTTAAATATCTTAATATTTCAAAATAGACTTCTATTTCTGTGTCATTAAACAGATACAGTTAAATATCATTGCCTCATACTTACCAAATTATCAGTTTTTTTGGTGACTTAAAGTCTTGAGGTCATGAGTTTGAGAGCCGATGAAATCTTGTGGTTTTTTTTTTAAGAGCTTAAATTTGAATTTGATATTTGGAATTACATTTACCAAATCATACTTTGTTTTGATGGCCTGAGGCAGATTTTATTTTTTTAAATTTGAAATATAATTATCTGAATATAGATAATCTACTCACTTGGAGATCATTTTTCTAAAAAAGTAACTTTTATAAGATAAGTAGCAGTAAGTTTTCAAGAAAGTAATTTCTTAAAATACATGTTATATGTTTTACATAGTAATTGTGTAACTACATTTTTCTTCATTATATTTGAATAGCTAAAAATGAATGGGAATAAGAGCAATGAAAGTTATAGTTGCTCTTTTATTTTTAAGTGAAACCAAGTTTATTAAAGAAGTAAAGAAACGTGGCTGGGCACAGTGGCTCACACCTATAATCTCAGCACTTTGGGAGGCCAAGCCGGGCGGATCACCTGAGGTCAGGAGTTCAAGACCAGCCTGGCCAACATGGCGAAACTCTGTCTCTACTAAAAATACAAAATTAGCTGGGTGTGATGGCCTGTGCCTGTGATCCCACCTACTTAGAAGGCTGAGGCAGGAGAATTGCTTGAAGCTGGGAGGCGGAGGTTGCAGTGAACTGAGATTACATCACTGCATTCCAGTCTGGGTGAGAGAGGGAGACTCTGTCCTAAAAAAAATAAAAATAAGAGAACTAAAGAAACCAAAGAATGGCTACTCTTGTAAATTGTGCTTTTTGTTCTTTGTTTTTCCCAGTTCCCTCCCTCCTTGGCTGAGCATTAACCTCAAACTAAATTGAATTTTCAGAAATTACTACTTACCTAGTGTCTTTATGGAGAAGCCAATCAGCCTTACCTTTAAGAGGACTACACAATCTAGTTAAATGAGGACCTAGGGATAGTCTTCTATGTTCTTGTTATTGTTTGACTTTGTTAGTGCTAATCTTGATGAATATGTCCAATTAAAAAAAATTGGACATTAGGTTTTTTGTTTTTTTTTTTTTTAGTAAGGAATGGGTGAGAGGGGCAGGTATGCTTATAAAGTTTACCTTGCATTAAAACACAGCTTTAAAAATGCAGGCAATAAAATACCATATAGCAAGCTTAGCATAGTATAGATGTAAGCAAAGATTGTATTGTCTTCTGTAACATGTTTTTAATCTTGAAGCAGTGTATTTTATCTATGACCATGTATGTACTTTCTTTTTTTTTTCCTTGAGACAAGAGTTTCACTTGTTGCCCAGGCTGGAGTGCAGTGGCACAATTTCAGCTCACTGCAACCTCTGCCTCCCAAGTTCGAGCAATTCTCCTGCCATAGCCTCCTGAGTGGCTGGGATTACCGGGTCCTGCCAGCACACCCAGCTAATTTTTGTATTTTTAGTAGAGATGGGGTTTCACCATGTTGACCAGGCTGGTCATAAACTCCTGATCTCAGGAGATCTGCCTGCCTCGGCCTCCCAAAGTTCTAGGGACCATGTACTTTCTTATAGGGGGTGCTGCTCCAGTATTTGCATTAGTTTCTTTCCAAAGAATTTCCAAGAATAACTTGACCTATATTTACATTTATAAAATATAACAGAATATTTTCTATACTTTTACTCAGCTGTATTGTACGTTTTTTAAAATGGTGATTAGTAACTATGTACTGTTAAATACTAATTTGGAATTTTTTCATGAGAGGCCAGTCCAAATTACCTGTATATATCAAAACAACTACAATTTAAGGATAAATAAAATACAATTGTATTATCTTACAACATGTTACCGTGAAAAGTTACTAAGGGGAGAATGATAAGTTCCATACCATTTACAAATTATTTTCACGAAAACAATTACTTGAATTAATTTAAGTGTGTGACGCTTCTGAATATTTTGTTCATGTCATTCATTTGCTCTGCAAATTCTTTACTGTGCAGTGTACTCCTATTTTTATTCTGATAATAATGAGTGGGTTAATAAAGTTTTACTGAAAACAGGTGTATCCATTAGGCAAAATATTGATGAATATTTTTCCTCTTGGTGCAGCTATCATTGAATTGACCAGAAATACTTGAAGAAGCTTTTAAAAATGATGTCATCTTATTCTAATCAAAATATGCTATTTAAAGCCATATAGGTCTTGATAGGCTTTAACAAGAGAAAGGAAGTTTAGTCATTGGTCTCTGACATGCATTTATTTGTGTGCTGTGCACAGCGTTCTTGAGCATTGGCCTAGAAGGCAGACTGGCTCTGCAGTCTTTGCATGTACTACCCATTTCCCAAAGAGGGAGGGATCAGCAGGAGTCAGCTGGGACATGCCTATGGGCACGGTGATGTCTTTACTTCCCTGCTCCTTTTCTTTTTCTTTTTTTACATTTTCTTTGTGGACATATTTCACTCAACTTAGGGAAAAGATATGAGATTAATTATAGAGAATCATTCTTGCTTTGTCTGCTTTATGTTTTAAACACATAAAACCTCCACTGACTTCTGTTATTGCCTTTTTTTGTTTTTGTTTTTCTCTTTTCTGAACAAGCACTCCTATCTGGACAGGGAAACCTCCCTTCTTCTGAGAAACATTGCAGGAAAACCTTCTCACTTGCTGACCAAGGTGATACTTCTTTCCACATGCATGTAACTGTTTACTGCCTTGTAGGTAGAATATGATTTCTGATTTTGCTCATGCTCTTATATTATTATTCTAGCATCTTTGTCATTAATAGAGATACTTTTTCTTTTACAGACGGTAATTATTTACTGATCTTAATGACTGTCAGGCAATATTGAGAGTATAAAATATATTCAGTAATTTTCACTAGTTTTTAAACTTTTGTAAATGCCTAATTTTCCCAAGTGTGTTGCACCTTTTCTAGTTTGACACTATTGCATTTTAAAGTCTAAAAAGCGTTGCTTTTACTACTAATGGTTGTCCATACTCTGGGTTTCTTTAGCAACCTTTGCTTCCTAGTTTTTATTTATATTATCACCTCCTCGTTTAATTAAAACATTTACTCATGTAAACAGAATCTTAGTTAATATTAACTTAGTCAAATTGGAAGAGGAAGCTGCAATTTTAATTGCCCGGTTCTCTGCCCTTTGAATGTTTTGAATCAGTTCAGCGAGATTTTCACTGGGCTGGTATTTTATATCCATTTAAAATATTTTAGCCATTGTCATCATTAACTAGGGAATAATACAGTAGGGAAGCTGAATTGCTTTCTACCTCTTTTTAAGTCATGCTTTTATTTCATTAGCTTATTTAAATAATGTTATATTCAAGAATATCAGACTTATTTCTGAAAAATATACATAGTTATGGGTAATGTCCCTAAGTTGTTGTTACTGTATCTGAGGTTTGTTTGCTTTAATTTCTTTCTAACCTTGTATATTTATAAAAGAAGATGGTAAACCAAAATGAAAATCTCCCCAAGAAGCAGCTCAAAGAAAAGACCCTTTAACAAAGTCAGCAGTGGGACCCTCTCTCAACCCTGAGTTTCTGTTTTTAAAGCAGATCTATGCGTGCTGGTAGAAATTTAAAGATCAGGGAAGTGTAGAAGTCTAAGCTGGTCATAGCTCTTTTTCCCTTTTCCTCAGCTGTCCCCTCTTCGTTCTTTATTTACTCTCTTTCCCTAGACTCCACACATGTATCTTCAACTAGGATCTCTATTTTAGATGGATCTGTCTCCCAAGAGCACATTTCCAAACAGCTGTTAGGCATTTCCTGGAAGACCACCAACATCTTACAAACACCTTAAATCCCACAGGTGTTTAGCTTACCTCCATTATCCCTGGGCTCCATAATTTACATCAGTCATCATCTCTTCTGTTTCTGTTTAGGATGCTGACATTCTCCTAATTACCAGGTTTGAACCCTCTGATCATCTTTGCTACCTTTCTTCTCATTTAATGTCTCCAATTTCTAATGAAGCTTGTCTTAATCTGCAGGATTTACTGAGCTCACCCATTTGTTGCATTCCCATTACCACCACTCTACTACAGGCTCACTCTTAGCTCTTTATTATTACCTGTCCCCCTTCCAATCCATTTTATACACGGCTCTCAGATTAAGTTTACCATTTTACCATTTTCATTGCCAATTCAACAATACTTACTGAGCTGTGACCTGCTGGGTGCTGGGATAGAACATTACATAAAGTATACCTATTCCTCACCCTCAGGAGCTCACAGTCTGTTTATGAAGATAGATGATAAATGGTGACAAGCAAGCATGTAAAGAAGTTCTAAATCATGTTAAGTGCTATGAAGGAAACGAGTAGAACATACTGGGGAAAAGATTAGGGGTACATTTTTATTTAGATGATGAGATCAGAGGGTTCTAGGAGGGTAACATTTAAGCTAAAGCCTGGAGGATGCAAAGAAGCCAGCCTGGGGCTTAAGGGAGTGTTCCATGTACATAGGTCAAGGGAAAGAGCTTGGCATGTTTGAGCAGTTGAAAAAAGACCATTTTGCCAGAGTCACCCTAGTTGAGTGAAAGTGCAAGTGTCTTGATTTGGGTTTGGAGAGGTAGGCAGGAGAAGCCAGATTACTCAAGCCACACCGAGGCCTTATTTTTCTCTAACTGTAGCTGGAAACTATTGAAAAGAATAAATAACTTCATTTATCCATTCAACAAATATTTACTGAGTATCTATTATGTGCCAGACAATGTTTATGACCCTGGAGATACAGCAGTGAACAAAACAAAGTTCCTACCATAGGCAGTGTTATTTTTTGCAAGTTTTGGATAAACATGGTCAGTGGCTCATGCCTGTTATCCCAGCATTTTGGGAGGCTAAGGCAGGTGGAGTTCAAGTCCAGGAGTTCAAGACCAGCCTGCTGAACATAGCGAAACCCCATCTCTACAAAAAAATACAAAAATTAGCCTGGCATGGTGGTGCATGCCTGTAGTCCCAGCTACTCAGGAGGCTGAGGTGGGAGAATCACCTGAGCCTGGGAGGTCAAGGCTGCAGTGAGCCATGATCACACTGCTGCGCTCTAGCCTGGGCGACAGAGTGAGACCCTATCCCCCTGCCAAAAAACCAAAAAGTTTAAAAATAAACCACAGTCATTCCTTGGTATACAAAGGGAATTGCTTCCAGGACCTACATTGATACCAAAACCTGCACATACATACACAAGTCCTGAAGTTGGTCCTGAGACCTTGGACGTGAAAAGTCGTCCTCTATATAGCGAATTTTAAAAATTTTTATTATTATTTTGAGACAGAATCTTGCTCTGTTGCCCAGGCTGGAGTGCAGTGGTGCCATCTTGGCTCACTGCAACCTCCACCTCCCAGGTTCAAGCAATTCTCCTGCCTCAGCCTCCCGAGTAGCTGGGATTTATACGCATGCGCCACCACGCCCAGCTAATTTTTGTATTTTTGTTTTTTGATAGAGACGGGGTTTCACTGTGATGGCTAGGCTGGTCCTGAACTCCTGACCTCAGGTGATCTGCCCGCCTCAGCCTCACAAAGTGCTGGGATTACAGGTATGAGCCACCATGCCTGGTCTGTATAGGGAATTTTGCATCCTGAGAATACTGAATTTTTTATCTGAGTTTAGTTGGGAATGCAGAACCCTCCAGTATGGAGGGTCACATATATTTACAGAAAAACATTTGCATATAAGGACAGTAGTAGCTCAGACTCACGTTGTTCGATCAGCTATAGTTGTTACTGTTAATTATTTTGATTCTAAGCAGTGTTATATAATAAACTATTTAATGACCCTTAAACTGTTTATATCACTCCAAGTTCTCTTTGAATTTACATAACTTTGTATTGCAATCTATGAAATAAACTAGATCCTGAAGGAATTATTAACCCCTGTTTAGCCCCTTAATTTCAACTGGGTTTGTTCTGAACCTACAAATCTTAAGCTTCTCAGTTGAAGGAACAAGTTAGCAACAGTAGCACTTTCTGTAAGTATTCTAATTTTTACAGCATAGAGAAAGTTGTAACACTGTTGGCTTTCATTTAATCATAGGATATTCACATAGTTTTTGTCCTTTATGTAAATTTGAGGAGGCTTGGTATTTGGTGATTATTGATAGCCATAGAGGAGTTTTTCAGTAGAAAGTAGATTGTCTCTTGCTCTTTTAAGAGAAGGTATGGGAGAGAAATTTAAGTTTTTACATGTGCGAGGTGTTTTTTACCTATGTTTAGCATAGTTGTGAAGAAAGGGATAGTCAAAGGATATGGGGCAGAAGACTTAACACCTGACTTTGGCAGCAGAACATGAGATGAATAAAGCTTTGTCTTTTGTATTAAACTTGTGCTATAAACATTGAATGTAGATTTGCGTTGGCTTTATAAATAAACTATTGGAGGTCTTCTAAGTATGTCATCTAAACATATCAGCAAACATTTATTTATTTTTCCTGTATTATACAACACCCCATGAGCTTAAGACAATTTCTGTTTTCCCCAGTTAAAAGATATGGTGTTTGCTTAAATATAGTAGACACAAATAGAGCTCTCTGAGAAAGAGCTTATTACCCACAGGAAGCATAAAAATATTAGGAGTCTTGCAATTTGACATAAACATTTTCATTTCCAGTTTTGTTCCAGGGATGATATTCAGACTCTAAAAGAGGTATCATGATCAGTTCTGTTTCTTCAGAAGGCTGCTAGCAAGGATTATCCTTGAATAAAACTAGAGAAGTATAAACTAAAATATGCCTGTGTTGAAATTAAACCAGCTCTTAATTTCATACAGTTTTAACCTGGACCAATCTATGTAAGCATAAAGAGTAGCATTTTGAGCAAATGGAAGAGCGGCTAGATTTGGATTTGTTAAAATAGCCTCCATCTAGCTGCTTTATAAAAATTCTTATTGATGGTTAGGAAATCTAATTGGTTTAATGTATGTTAGTTGATTACACAGGTCTCTTCTTTGTTTAATCCCTATGTCTGTTGTGTCACTTTTTTTTTGGCGGGGGGGCGGGGGATGGAGTCTTGCTGTGTTGCCCAGGCTGGAGTGCAGTGGTGTGATCTGTTTACCGTAACCTCCGTCTTCCAGTTTCAAGCAATTCTCCCTTTCTCAGCCTCCTGGGTAGCTATGTTTACAAGTGCCCACCACTGCACCCGGCTAATTTTGGTACTTTTAGTAGAGACAGGGTTTCACCACTTTGGCCAGGCTGGTCTTCAACTCCTTATCCACCCGCTCGGCCTCTCAAAGTGCTGGGATTACAGGCATGAGCCACCATGCCTGGCCGGTGTTGTACATTCTATGCACATTGGCAAATAGATATGATAACATGTATCCACCATTGTATTATCATACAGAATAATTTCACAGCCGTTAAATCCTCTGTGCTCTGCCTATTCATTCCTCCTTCCTCCTTAATCCCTGGCAACCACTGATCTTTTTATTGTCTTTATGGTTTTGGCTTTTCCGGTGTCATGTAGTTAGATTTGTACACTAAATAGCTTTCTGAGATTGGCTTCTTTCACTTAGTATTACACACTTAATGTTCCTTCATATCTTTCATGGCTTGAGAGCTCATTTCATTTTAGTGCTGAATAATATTCCATTGTCAGGATGCACCATAGTTTATCTGTTACTTACTGGGTGACGTCTTTGTTGCTTCCAAGTTTTGGCACTCATGAATAAGGTTGCTATAAACATCTATGTGCATGTCTTTGTAGGCATCAGTTTTCAACTCATTTGGGTAAATACCAAGGGGCACAATTGCTGAATTGAATTGTATGGTAAGAGTACATTTAGTTTTGTAAAAAACTGCCAAAAGTGTCTTCCAAAGTGGCTGTACCATTTTACATTCTCATTAGCAATGAATGAGAGTTCCTATTGTTCCACATCCTTGCCAGTATTTAGTGTTGTCAGTGTTTTGGATTTTGGCCATTCTGATAGGTGTGTAGGGGTATCTCATTTTACTTGTAATTCCCTAATGACAAATAATGTTGAGCATCTTTTTATATGCTTATTTACTAGCTGTCACTTTAGTGAGGTATCTTTTCAGGTCTTTTGCCTATAAAGAATTTTAAGAGCTCTCTCTTTTTTTTATATAACAGTTCTTTATCAGATAATGTCTTTTGCAAATATTTTTTCTCCCAGTTTATGCCTTGTCTTAATCTCTTGAATATTCCTTTTTTTCTCAGAAATATGTTCAGCTTTGAGGGCATCTTCTAAACTTTTAAAATGTTAAATTTATAGATTATATAATACCGTAAAGAATTTGACCTTTTAGAAGTTCATGCTTGGCTGGGCGCGATGGCTCACGCCTGTAATCCCAACACTTTTAGAGGTCGAGGCAGGTAGATCACCTATGGTCAGGAGTTTGAAACCAGTCTCACCAACATGGCAAAACCCTGTCTGTACTAAAAATACAAAATTAGCCGGGCATTGTGGTGGGCACCTGTAATCCTAGCTACTCGGGAGGCTGAGGCAGGAGACTCTCAAACCCAGGAGGTGGAGGTTGCAGTGAGCCAAGGTCGTCCCACTGCACTCCAGCCTGGGCAACACAGCGAGAACTCCATCATCTCAAAAAAAAAAAAGAAAAAAAAAAGAAGTTGTTGTTCATGTTTGTATTCCAAATATACAAAATATTGATTCCACATATCAGTTTTTCCTCTTCAGACTTTAAATTTACTTTTCAGGGGTATGAAGTGAAACTTGCAAATATACCTCAGTAAACTTTCTTTGCAATTCATGCCAATATAAGGATGCGGCAAATGAGCCATGAAGAATATAATAAGATCATTATCCCATTGAGAAAATATTCATGAAACTTCTGCCGCCTTCTTTCTCTTCCCCTAAATGTGTCAAGTAACTAATTTCATAAAAACTGCTGGAAAATGGAAGTATTACAGATTCCTTTATAAAGTAGTGCTCTGTTCATCAAAAATGCATATAAGTTTTGGTAATTTACCTAACAATTTGTTTCTCTAAGACTCATAATTCTAAAAACTGAGAGTTTTAATGACAGTAATTTAGTTTTCTCATTTCATAGCTTGTTTTAAAAAGAGAAAAATTTGTGTCTGAAAATGTAATCAACATGTTTTATAATTCTGCTATTTGTTTATTTGCATAAAGGATTTTTTAAAAATAGGATGATTTAATCTTTTAGTCAGAGGAATATATAATACTATAAGAATTGAGTCTTGTCTTAGCCCTCTCCATTTAAAAAATAAAGTTCTTTGTTTTCTGCCTAATTGAGTTTACAGATAGTATTTCCAGACCCTGGTTATTATGTTAATTCATTGGCTCCTTTCATTGGAAGGGATCCGATTTCTGGCAACCAAGCCCACTGCCTTCCCTAACCACTGTTTTCCTCTCTGTTCCACAAAATAGTAAATCCTAAGCTTGAAATGATGGGAGACAGCCTAGAGTATAAAATAGAAAGAAAAGCAATTCATAAATAAGAAAGCCAACAGGATTTAGGCAGACAGATAAATCTGTGAACTGAATTGAGTTTCTCTTTTTGTTTTTTGCGCTGGAAGCTTTAGCTTTTTAATGAATAACATATGGATTGTGGTTTTCACCACAATGCAAAGAGGATAAAGTTTGGCTGATATGATTAGGTTTTTTCTTCTTAGACTTAAATAAAGGAATATTTAAGGTGGAAGTTTCCATTTTTCTGTCTTTTTTTTTTTTTTTTTTTTTTGAGATGGAGTCTCGCTCCGTTGCCCAGGCTGGAGTGCAGTGGCACAATCTCAGCTCACTGCAGCCTCTGTCTCCCGGGCTCGAGTATTCTCCTGCCTCAGCCTCCCAAGTAGCTGGGATTACAGGCACACGCCACCAAGCGCAGCTAGTTTTTGTATTTTAATTAGAGACAGGGTTTCACCAAGCTGGCCGGGCTGGTCTCCCAACTCCTGACCTCAAGTGATCCTCCCGCTGCAGCCTCCCAAAGTGCCGGGATTATAGACATGAGCCAATGCGCCCAACCAAGAAGTTTTTATTTTTCTTAGATATTTTCCAGAGTAATCAAAAGCCTAGAAATAGAAAATAATCCTTTATAAACAAAAGTTTACTTATGCAAGTTTTTTTAAATTGGAGATTAATGCCACAGCATATTATGGTCTATTGCTGGAAATTACAAGTTAAGTACCAGTATTAGAGTACTATGTGCTAATTCAGAAAAAAATATACAAATGGTTTAAGTATATTTTTAGTAGTTATAATTTTTATTACTCTTTTTAATCTTTCTGAGGTAGAAGTTACTAGAAATTTTAAGTTATTTGGAAAATCATATTTAGCATTTAAAAATATGGTCAGTGAATTAATAGAAACAAATTTTGAATTTACTGACATAAGACATTGATTACATTGTATGACTTTCCAAAGCAGAGTGAAACTTATGCAGTAAGACAGCTTCTTATATTGTATTGGTGTATTAATGAGATTGTACCTACATTTTTTATTTTTTAAAGGGTTTTTATATGGTTGTAAATAGGCAGATATTTTTTTTGCTGAAGATTTTTTTGTGACAGTGACACTTTCACTGTAACAGAGCAGAACATTAGTATGCAAGAGCTTGCCGTTACTTTGGAGGAAGTGTAAATTCAGAGTTGAGGGATTGTGCAGGTAAAACAAATTGTCAGACCCAAAGATGGCCACTACGTGTTCATTTTTCTCCTACCCCAGAACCTGAAATTCATCTGCTTCACATTGACAAAATCAAATTTGGTAATTTACTACATCACAGAGTTCTTTTTTTCCTCTAGAATATTGGATGTAGAAATGCCTATTGTAAGACATCTTCAAGTCTGCATCTATAAAATGTTTCTTTACAATATGTCTGCTCTTTGTGAACAGTTATTTTTAAAATGTGCTCTGTGTGAAGTTATATTCTTAATGAAATTCATTGCTAAGAACATCCTTAAGGATAAAAAATATTTCTCAAATATTTCATCATCTTAGCATTGTTTATCTGAAATGCTTTGTGTTCACAGGAGGAGCAGGCAGCAAAATTGAAAGCTGAGAAGATCAGAGTTGCCCTAGAGAAAATTAAAGAAGCACAAGTGAAAAAGGTGATATGTGGGCCT
This sequence comes from Theropithecus gelada, assembly GCF_003255815.1. Lineage (NCBI taxonomy): Eukaryota > Metazoa > Chordata > Mammalia > Primates > Cercopithecidae > Theropithecus > Theropithecus gelada. The sequence continues at coordinate 80,185,383 of NC_037680.1, read as the reverse complement.
CTTCCTGGTTTGGGATTTCTTATGTGTTACGGATTTGTAAAGAATTGCCTTGTTTATGTAATGTACCTCTGAGATGGGGAGAGATACAGAGGCATTTCTTCCTAGTAATATATTTTTCACATGTAGTATTTTTTGTGGGTAAAATGCATTATAAAAGGAGTAATTTTCTGGTTCTGAATTCTCCTAAAGGAGTAATCATAACATTATAACCTTATCTGTTGTTAATATTTTTAAAATGCTTTAAATTTACTTAAACAGGGTATTTGATGTCTGATTTTTAGCCTATATTTTTGCATAATGAGTCATTATTTGTGTTTTAATTTATATACAAATACATTAATCCAAATTTTATTTGATATCAGATGAGTGCCTTTTCTAGAATGCCATTTTTTAGTGTTCATTTACTTTTCTTTTTACCTGTTATAGCTGGTGATTAGAGTCCACATGTCTGATGACAGTTCTAAAACAATGATGGTGGATGAGAGGCAAACAGTAAGACAAGTACTGGATAACCTAATGGACAAATCCCACTGCGGTTATAGTTTAGACTGGTCACTGGTAGAAACTGTTTCTGAATTACAAATGGGTTAGTAATATTGCTTTAATTGCTTTATAATTTTTGTGTAACTTCATCAGTTTTCATGTTGATAAAACATTTCAAGTTACCTTTATAGATATATGTTTTTATTTTATTTTTATTTTTCTGGGGACAGAGTCTCACTCTGTCTCCCAGACTGAAGTGTAATGATGCGATCTCAGCTCACTGCAGCCGCTGCCCCCAGTATAAGCAATTATTCTGCCTCAGCCTCCCTAGTAGCTGGGACTACAGGCGTGCGCCACCACACCTGACTAATTTTTTGTATTTTTAGTAGAGATGGGGTTTCACCTGTTGGCCAGAATGGTCTTGATCTCCAGACCTTGTGATCCGCCCACCTTGGCCTCCCAAAGTGCTGGGATTGCAGGCTTGAACCACCACACGTGGCCGCATCTTTATATATTTTTTCGGTAAAATTACCTTTCATAATTTGGCTTCTTTACATTATTTTTTTCTGAAGTATTTTAAGAGTTCTTTGAATACAAGATCATTTCTAGTTCACTTCAGATTTTATAATGGCTAAAACAAAGTGTTTTAAAAAGGTAACAAAATAGTTTTTTTCTTCAGATAAGAACTGGATAGACTGATGCATTTACTAAAGATTATTATGTTAATTTGAATTTGTACTGAAGTCTTTAAACCAGCATTTGACTCAGGGGAAACATAAAACACATTAACAAATTTCAAAGAATCCGTATCTAGAACATGTTCTTTAACATATGTTCAGTATACAGGACACGTTCTTTCATTTCTAATTTGGAAATTAGAAAATACACCTACATTTAAGATTAAACAACAGTCATGGATCAAAGAAGAAATCATCTTGGAAATGTTTTAAATGCCAAGAACTAAGTACAATTGGAAATACTTGATATTGAAACTTGTAAGATGTAACTAATGTTTTATTTTTAAGGGTGGGATAGGAAAATGTTTAAGACTGAAGAATGGTGTACTGCAAGTCAGAAAGCCTAGATTCTAGTCCTAGTTCTTCCATATATCAGCTGTGTGATCTTAGTTATGTCACTTAACATAATTAAGGCATATTTCTTTGTTGGAAAAATTAGGGAAGACCAGATAATTTTTAGTTGCTAAAATGTCAGTTAAGACTACTTGGTTCTGAGGTTAACTACCTCACAAAGTTTCATGTCTTTCATGCAACTCTAATGAATACTAACAAAATATGGATATTTTATTTTGGGACAGAGAGAATCTTTGAAGACCATGAAAACTTGGTTGAAAATCTTCTTAACTGGACAAGAGATAGCCAAAACAAGCTTATATTTATGGAGCGTATAGAAAAATACGCACTTTTCAAAAACCCACAGGTAAGAGGAAACAACTTACAGAGGTCAGGATTTGTAAATATGTCTCCATTTTATTTGATTACTGCTAAGTTAATAGAGTTAAAGGACTGGTAAACACCTGGTTGGAGCGATATACCTGCAAAATCCTATAGGAGCATCATCTGCTGCTGCTGCTGCTGCTGCGGAAAGTCAGCTGGTGCCTACGTGTTAGGCCCCAAAGAGGTTCCCAGTCCTCCAGAACCAGATGGGGTGAGCCCTTTCGGAAGCAGAAGTTAGCTCTAGTGAGTTACCAGGTCTTTTGGCTCTGTAATCCAGAGCTGTGTTGAACCCAGCTGTTTATTTGGTGAGTTTGTCATCTCATCAAAGAAAAGTACTTCTCTACTCCAGTCATTTATCCAGTTGACACTTCTTTTTAAACATCCTAGTAACCTTGATTACAAATGGCTCTACATTCTAATAAACATACTTAGATTTATTTGACATCTTTCCTTATTCCAAAATAATGTTTGAGTTAATACTTCCCAATACCTAGACATTTTACAAAATTCAGTAGGTGAGGGAAAACAACTCCACAGTAAAAAGTAGTAATAAGGAAAAATAGCAGCAGTGTTAAAGGTATTGCATAGTTATGCTTCAGGTGGCTTAATCATGACATGTCTTTTCCGGATGTTTTAGTGAAAAATACATATTTGGGGGTATCAACAGATCTTTTTGTAGGCAGTTATGAAAAATAATTACAGGCCGGGCGCAGTGACTTGCGCCTGTAATCCCAGCACTTTGGGAGGCCGAGGTGGGCAGATCACGAGGTCAGGAGATCGAGACCATCCTGGCTAACACGGTGAAACCCCGTCTCTACTAAAAATACAAAAAATGAGCCGGGCGTGGTGGCGGGCGCCTGTAGTCCCAGCTACTCGGGAGGCTGAGGCAGGAAAATGGCCTGAAGCTGGGAGGCGGAGCTTGCAGTGAGCCGAGATAGTGCCACTGCACTCCAGCCTGGGTGACAGACTGAGACTCCGTCTCAAATAATAATAATAATAATAATAATAATAATTACAGTCAGCCCTGTATATCCATGGGTTCTGCATCTGTGGATTCACCCAACTGCAGATCTAAAATATTCAGAAAAATAATTCAGGTTCCAAAAAACAAAACTTGAATAAGCCACGTGTTGAATACTGCATTGAATTCATGCAAATTAAGTGATATGTAGGCATTGTATTAGTTATTATAAGTAATCTAGAGATTATTTCTAGTACAAGGGAGAATTTGCATAGGTTATATGCAGATGTGACCCCATTTTTATAAGAGACTTAAGCATCAGCAGATTTTGGTATACAGGGGAGGTCCTAGAATCAATCTCCTATGGACAACAAGGGATGACTGTGTACTAATGAGTAGAATTCAGTTTTTTTGTTTGTTTGTTTGCTTTTTGTTTTTGTTTGTTTTTTTGAGACGGAGTCTCGCATTATTACCCAGGCTGGAGTCAGTGGTATGATCTTGGCTTACTGCAACCTCCTCCTCCAAGCGATTCTCCTGCCTCAGCCTCCTGAGTAGCTGGGACTACAGGTGCATGCCGCCACATCTGGCTAATTTTGTGTTTTTAGTAGAGACGGGGTTTCACCATGTTGGTCAGGCTGGTCTCGAACTTCTGACCTCGTGATCTGCCCGCCTTGGCCTCCCAAAGTGCTGGGATTACAGGTGTGAACCATCGTGCCTAGCCAGAATTCAGATTTTTAGTTGAGTCAAGTAAATGAGATTATTAATAAATGAGTCCCAGAGAATTTGGGATTTCTTCTTAAAAAGCCAGAACATAAATTTTCTGCACCTAGATCAGTATATTTCTAAATCTTTCAGATCCTTTAACTGTAGCTTTCATTAGCTATCCCAAAACATATTGGCCAGCTGTTGAATGTAATATCACCTCACAGTCTGGGTGAGGACAGTTTATGACAAGTGGCCAGGCAAGGAGGAGACTGGTGTTAAGCATTTTAGTGATGATGCCCATATACAGGTAACTTTTCAAAGTTTATTCTACTCTATACCAACAGAAATTAGAGTTGCTATTTCTCTAGAAGAAAACATACACCTGTGCCAAGGGAATAACAGAATGGATTTATGCTTTAACCTTCTTTTTTTCTCCCCCACCTATCCCTTCCATGTATTTGTTTTTCCAGAATTATCTTTTGGGGAAAAAGGAAACAGCTGAGATGGCAGATAGAAACAAAGAAGTCCTGTTGGAGGTATGACACCCCCCATTTTCTTGTACGTTGAAAAATTAAAATATTAGGCCAGGTGTGGTGGCTCACACCTGTAATCCCAACACTTCAGGAGGCCGAGGCGGGTGAATCACAAGGTCAGGAGTTCAAGACCAGCCTGGTCAAGATGGTGAAACCCTGTCTACTAAAAAATACAAAAAGTAGCCGGGCATGGTAGTGGGTGCCTGTAATCCCAGCTACTCAGGAGGCTGAGGCAGAGAATTGCTTGAACCCACGACGCAGAAGTTGTAGTGAGCCGAGATCGCGCCACTGCATTCCAGCCTGGCAACAGAGTGAGACTCTGTCTAAAATAAAAAATAAAATAAAATAAAATAAAATAAAAATCCTTTTTGAAGTCAAGTATGTCAGGGTTCTATATTTGTAGTTACAATTTTAACTAAAGAAGACTGTGTATTCTTTGATAGTATGAAGGAGAGAGTTCAACTGTGTTGAACGTGTTAGGCCACTGAAGACCCTTTTAAAAACTATTATTTTGCCAAGCCATATTCTAATGGTCTAAGAGTAATGAGCTTTTAGGGGCTGCCAAGTGGGAGAGATGGCTGGTCAGTGAAGGATGTGGTTTTGCTGTTTTTATCTGTTTACTCAGAGAGAAATTTGAATATAATTAGCTGTTCACAAAATATTTCCAGCTTTATCCTTAAATAATTCAAATAATTTAAAAAATCATGGTCATTTTTTCTTGGAAAAATGTAAGTGAATTTTTGGCTGATTTTAAAGAACTAAAATCAAATAAGTTAGTATACTTGAAAACCTGAATAAACCTTTACTTACCAGCAAGGCAGTCAGGAAGTGAAGATCGGCATTCAGTTTTCATAGTGATACAAGCTACAGTTAAGTAAAAATCTGCCTTATAATTCCTAATTTTTCTGTACTTTGAGGAGAAATTAATTTAGGCCCAAATGTCCTATATTAGTGTTCTCTGAGGATTTCTCTTTTCTTTCACAAATACATGATTGATTTCTTTAATATTAGATTTTTATCAAAGCATAGTGTTTAGAACTTAGCATTTTAAGTGTTTATAGTTCTTTCATCCTAGTATTAAGTATTTTTTAAACAAATGCCCTCTTAGTCACATAAATGGATAGTTTTTAAATTCTTGAAGTTTAATCATACACTTAGCATGTTGCATTCTTTTAAAATATATTCCTGTTTAGTTTGACAGCTAATCTAAATGTGGAGAAAAAATAAAGTCTAATGCTTGGTTTGCCCTGACAGTTTTATTAAATTTAGTGTAACTATGCTGTTTACAAAGGTATTTAGCTACTGTTATATGCAACTCAGTTAATGTGTCAACTTAGTTTTTCTCCGAAACACTAATGTGTTTTAGGTAAAAGTTTGTAGGTAAAAATTCAGTATCACATTTATGACTGGCATTTTTATTTAGTAAACATTTTAGGATTGCCATAGTAGTTCCAAACTCGTGTTGTCTTTAGAATAGAAAGTGGTTTTGTTTTTGTTTTTGTTTTTGTTTTGAGACAGTCTTGCTCTGTTGCCGAGGCTGGAGTGCAGTGATGTGATCTCAGCTCACTGCAACTTCTGCCTCCCAGGTTCAAGCAATTTTCGTGCCTCAGCTGCCCACGTAACTGGGACTACAGGCTCGCGCCACCATTCCCGGCTTATTTTTATTTATTTATTTATTTAAGTAGAGATGTGGTTTCCCTATGTTGGCCAGGCTGGTCTCGAACTCCTGACTTCAAGTGATCCACCTGCTTCGGCTTCCCAAAGTGCTGGGATTACAGGCATGAGCCACCGCACCTGGCTGGAAAGTTCTAATTGAGGTTAAATTAGCAGCTTGGTTTTAATATAAAACCATTTTGGTTTAATAACTAACTGTCATGCATTTCACAGAAGTAAACACAACTTTGTTCTGAGAATCCAACGATCATAAGTCTTTCCAAATAATCTTGTTCTTTTAGGAATGTTTTTGTGGAAGTTCTGTAACTGTACCAGAAATTGAAGGAGTCCTTTGGTTGAAGGATGATGGCAAGAAGTCCTGGAAAAAGCGTTATTTTCTGTTGCGAGCATCTGGTATCTATTATGTCCCCAAAGGAAAAGCAAAGGTGTGTCCCTTCTGTTGGAATTTGAACTTCCTCATTATGCTAATTGCTTTTAATTTGTATTGAGTATGCTGACAAGGTGAACCCAGGCTATGATTTGTTTGAATTCATGGAAGACATAGAATATTGCTTTATTAATCTATTATAAAGAAGAAGAAACCTGAAAGTTCTTACTTCTCTGGTCACTAGTTGAGCCTATCTCAGTTCTCTTTACCAAATTTGTAATCATAGTTTTATTAGTTGTTTTTTGGGGACTCAGTTCTGGAGTAGTTTTGTTTATTTTTGTTTGGGAAGAACAGCACCGCTCTCTGGGATTACAGACGTTTTTATCTTGTTTGGGTAATATGCTTCTGCTAAGGGCCACCCTGCTGTAGTTATCACTTTGGTGTTTATTGGCATCAGGACTGTTTTAAACTTTTTTACAGTATTATCTCATCTAGTCTTCACGACAGTCCTATGAACATATACTGTTGCCCCTATTTAACTGGTGAAAACCTCCCCCAACCAGTTGCGAATCACTGTACTTGACATATGCATTATAGGCACCGAACGACATGATATTTTCTTGTTCTTTCCAGAGAGCTCTATTATACAATATTGTTTTTAATGTACTAGACTATATTAATAGTATCTTTAAAATGCCAACACTCCTTAACAAGTTAGTGTTCATTGTGAATGACAAAACAGTAAGTAAAAGGGGCTGCTTTTTTTGTTACATTGATGATTAAAGAAGAAACATTAATGGAGCATCTCATTGTCTTGTGTAAAATAGCAATAATTTCTATTTAGTATTAGCAAAAGCAGTTTTGATTCTCACCTAGAAACTGTTAACCAGGTATATTTGCTTGTTTGTGCATTATTAATTTTATCTGTTTGGTATTTTTATCTTAGGTCTCTCGGGATCTGGTGTGCTTTCTCCAGCTGGATCATGTCAACGTTTATTATGGCCAGGACTATCGGAACAAATACAAAGCACCTACGGACTATTGTCTGGTGCTGAAGGTAAATACATATCTCTTTTTAGGAATTTTAATTGATGTTAGACATAGAACAGGTTATTGGACATTTTAGAATTGTTGAGATACCATCAATTACACTGTTTTTGCTTTATTCTCAAAGTTTAAAAAGGAATGGTGAAGTGTGGTAAGGAAAAGAAGCACGTGCTATATCATAGCAGACCCTGAACCAGTTATCTCTAGGTAAGGAGTGAATATTAGGTTGTAAGTTTTGAGTTGTGAGCTATAAAATGTGTTTGATTATAAATTTGAGATTATCATTTAACACTAGGCTTATTTTAGGGAAACTTAGAACAGAGCCAAATAGAGGTCATAAATGTGCTTTAGTTCTTTTCCTGTACTTACTCAGCAAACCATCAGAGGGCATTGTGTCCAAGTTCAAATCAGACTGGCTGTCAACTGGTCCAGAAATAATTTTTGTCTCTTTTTTTCCCTCAACTATAGTCATGATAGCCCATGCATGTATTGCGACCTGAGCTGTTTTTAGGAAGTTTTTTTTTCTTCTTTATTCAAGCTTTTGTACTTCTTACAATGATTATATCTGTACTTTTGAGAAGAACTGACATTTTAAGCAAATTTACAGTGATCTATTAGAACACTGATAAAAACGACATACAAAAATTCAAGAAAATTATGGAGATAATTTTTTTTTTCTTTGGCTCCATCTTTGTAATTCCTTGGTAACTACTTAGGTCTACATGTTGATATCGTCATGTTTAGTTTCACTTTTTTCAGAATTGTCACTTTAGTTTGGTGATGGCCATTAGTTTAGGAGTTTTAGGATTTTAGGATTTTGGAGTTTTGATTGCTTTGATAAAGTTCAGTACATTGTAATGGCAATCTTTTTTTTTTTTTTTTTTTTGAGGCAGAGTCTTGCTCTGTCACCCAGGCTGGAGTGGAGTGGCACAATCACAGCTCACTGTAGCCTTGACTTTTCAGGCTCCAGCGATCTTCCCAGCTCAGTCTCCCAAGTAGCTGGGACTGCAGGCGCATGCCACCACACCCAGCTAATTTTTGTGTTTTTTTGTAGAGACAGGATTTAGCCATGTCGCCTAGGCTAATCACAGACTCCTGGCCTCAAGTGATCCGCCTGCCTAGGCTTCCCAGAGTGGTAGGGTTACAGGCAGAGCCCCTGCTCCCGGCCAAAATGGCAACCTTTTATTAAATAATTGTGTTTTTGGGGAACACCACTGAATCATTTTAGGTACCTTTAGGTGCAAATACTTTTTTAAAAGTCAGTGCAAAGTAGCTTAATTCAGCAGTTTTCAAAATGATGTCTACAGTCTCCTAAGAGTCAGTCCCTAAGACCATGATGTTAAAATTATTTAATAATGCTAAGATGTTATCTGCCTCTTGAACTTTCATTCTCTCACATATGTATAGTAGAGTTTTCTAAAAGGTTATATGACATGTGATGGTATCTTCACGGTAGTGTAATGTGTGTTTGTCTATTCTTTTTTATTTATTTATTTTTGAGACAGTCTCACTCTGTCTCCCTGGCTGACGTGATCTCGGCTCACTGCAACCTGTGCCTCCCGGGTTCAAGCAATTCTCATGCCTCAGCTCCCCGAGTAGCTGGGACTACAGCCACATGCCACTACACCCAGTTAATTTTTGTATTTTTAGGAGAGATGGGGTTTTGCCATGTTGGTCAAGCTGGTCTTGAACTCTGGACCTCAAGTGATCCGCCTACCTCAGTCTGCTGAAGTGCTGGGATTACAGGCGTGAGCCACTGTGCCTGGCCTGGCAGCTGTGTATTCTTGTAGTTTAATTTTTTCTTAGTTTTAATTTCTAATGTAAGTATTGCTGGGGTGGAAAAACTTCACTTCCATCCTCTTAGGGTCCTGGCTGGGCACACGAATTAAGTTGACATAAGAGATCAACAGAAGAAAAGCATAATTACTTGTATACTGGATTGGACAAAGAATAATTTGTGAAGAAGCAACTAAATTATACGTGAAGCCTTAAAGATACGAGTTATTTTAACAAGGTCTGTACAGAATTCTGTTGGTTTCAACTTCTCATCCCTGAGGAGAAAGATATTGTCGCTTTCTAGTATTGGGAAGGCATCTTTCGCATGGTAATTTCATCTTCTAAGGCTTTTAAGAAATAGCATGAAGGTCAGAGTGATCTTCTGTACCTGCTGTTTTTCAAGTGTCTTTTAACTTAATATGCCAGGGTGGTACATTTTCAACTCCTTCAATATCAGTAGACATAATCCACATAAAATAAAGTTATTGGGGGATCTCATAACATGAAAACAGTAAGAGTTGGTTGGTTATTTCAGTGGCTCAACGTTGTCAGTGAGAACTCAAATGCTTTCCATCTTTTCTTGTTCTACTTCCACATACCAGCTTATTCTCGGGCTGACTCACCTCACAGTCACAAGATGGCTGCTGCATTTCTATGCATCACATGTAGGCTCAGCAAAATCCAGCCAGCAGAAGAGGGATTATTGCTCCCTGTATTTGTCTTTTATAAGAGGAAGGAACTATTTCACAAAAGTTACTCAACCACCCCTTTTGAGAGTTACTGGCCCAGAGTACATTTTCTGCTGACAAGCCAATCACTGACAAGGGAATAAAACTACTATAGTTGGCTTACAGCAGTCAGAATTCACACCCTGTGGGATATAGGTGAGAGGTAAGGCTCTGCCAGGAAAGAAGTGGGGAGGAGGAGACAGCCATAGGGGCCTGCACCCAACCCATCAGCGTCATTTAAAAAATGAAATGTTGACCTTTCTTTCTTAATAGGTATTCATCTGTTTTGGGAGCAATTTCATTATATGTTCTCTGGACTCTTTTAAGAATCTAAATGTTGAACTTCTGGTGTGTTTTTTTGTTTGTTTGTTTTGTTTTGTTTTGTTTTGTTTGAGACGGAGTCTCGCTCTGTCGCCCAGGCTGGGGTGCAGTGGCCGGATCTCAGCTCACTGCAAGCTCCGCCTCCCGGGTTTACGCCATTCTCCTGCCTCAGCCTCCTGAGTAGCTGGGACTACAGGTGCCCACCACCTCGCCCGGCTAGTTTTTTGTGTTTTTTATTAGAGACGGGGTTTCACCATGTTAGCCAGGATGGTCTCGATCTCCTGACCTCGTGATCCGCCCGTCTCGGCCTCCCAAAGTGCTGGGATCACAGGCTTGAGCCACCGCGCCTGGCCTGAACTTCTGGTTTTTAGCAATGAATGTCTCCTCCAGACTTCCTCTTAACCCTGGTGTAATTTTTAAAATGACAGCATAATATTGTGGGGAAAAAAGGAGCAGAGGTAGCAGATTCAAAGGAGGCACATTTTAATAAGGCAGTAGTATGAAATAGTAGTTAAAAGCATGCACTCTGGGATGAGATTGCATGGGTTCAGATTCTAGTACTACTTTTCACTTAATCGGAAGCAATTTTGAGTGCTGTTTTAACCTTACTGTGTGCCTTGCTTTCTTCTTGCAACATGGAGATAATACGTAACTCAGAGGGGTTTTGTGAGTATTTAGTGAAAAATATGAAGTATGTGAAATATTTTACATAGTGTCTAGTACATAGCAAGGGTGCAATAAATGCCACTTTTAATGAAATAATGTATTAGCAGAACAGACAATCTGCAGAGGTACTTGTACAGAGCCTGGATGACCATAAGGAAAGTAATGAATGCCTTTATTATGTGAGAGGATGAAAATTTTTTTTGAGGTTCTAAAAGGAATTTTAAACTAGCAAGTAATCTGATACTTGACTTAAAAAGACTCATAGTTATACCATAGTACTCTTCAGGTTATTATCTGTATTCCCAGGTTACAGAGATGAGGAGAACAGGGTGGAGGATAATTTCTCTTCGATTTTCCCAGATGTTGTTTTGATTTAAAAAATAATAATAATAAACCCTATTTTTGTGCAGAACGCATAGAAGCACACATGCACACTCAGGCTTCTGCTACAGTTGAACAACCATGCAGTCAAGTTTGCAAATCACCATTAAGGGAGGGGGTAGTGATACAGCTGCCAGCCACCTAAAGCAGCTTGCAGAGATCTCTGAACCTTGCCCTGCAGGCAGTGCCTCCATGAAGCAGAACAGTCTCTTAAGCCCTCACTGGCAACACTAACAAAGCTCTTTTCAGTTGGCCTATTTTATCTTCTGCACAAACTACAGCTTCTGTTTTGCTCATCACTAAACCTACTTGAAGCACCTGGCAAATAGTTCTCAATAAGTATCTGTTGAATGAATGAGGTAAAATCCTCCTTCCTCCTTTTATAGAGGAATACATACTTCTCTGTCTGCCCTCCTTTACTTTTTCAAGATCACTATTATGGTTTATTATAATGTAATTTACCATGGACAAGGAGCGTATTCCAAGAGAGGGCCTATATTATCAGGAGGGAAGACTGTTAGGTATGATTTTGCTGACCTCTTATTGTTGAGGGTGTATTGTTTAAAACTGACTATAACCTTCGACAAGAAAATTGGTTTTGGTATTAAATGTTACAGGAGCTGAGCTCTGAAAAACAAAGAATAGAATTAATAGGTTTACTTTTTTTTCCTCATTGTAGACCAAAGTGATTGATCTTTAACAATGCAGATACTTATAACTTCTATTGGTGGCCATCTATTCTTGATGCATTGAAAACGTCTTTAAATTACTTGTTTTATTGAGCTTATTGATATTGAGATTATCACAACCAATGAATATAATCGGGGAATTTTGGAAAACTAAATTCTTTTAAAGCTTTTTTTCTTTCTTTGTTTTTTTTGGAGACGAAGTCTCGCTCTGCCACCCAGGCTGGAGTGCAGCGGCACAATCTCGGCTCACTGCAATCTCTGCCTCCTGGGTTCAAGCGATTCTCCTGCCTCAGCCTCCTGAGTAGCTGGGATTACAGGCATGTGCTACCACGTCTGACTAATTTTTGTATTTTTTAATAGAGACAGGGTTTCACCATGTTGGTCAGGCTGGTCTCGAATTCCTGACCCTGTGATTCACCCGCCTCGGCCTCCCAAAGTGCTGGGATTACAGGTGTGAGCCACCGCGCCTGGCCTTTTTCTTTGTTAAAAGTGAACATGAATTTAAATTTTTTTCCAGGCAAATTATAGCCATTAGTTTTTTTGGTTTTCGTAACAGTTGAAAAGAGATGTGGTAATCCTAAGTCATTACATTCAGAACAAGTGTGATTTAGGGCTTTTCTTTCCAAGGACCTGGTGATTGAGCCTCAGTGGTGTTAGAATTCCTTAAACATATTCCTAACACCTGGATTTTGTAGCCAAGGTTAAGTCAGTCACCTCTGATCCAAGCCTCAACTGAAAAGTACAGTGGGTTGTGAAAACTAAATGTGATTATGCTGTTGACATCTACATGTCCCCTGGAGGCACGTGCTGCAGCCCTGCAGTTTGGTAGAGAGTGGGGCCTACAGGGCTGTACTCACCTGTGACAGGTGTGACTGTAGACTCTTGTCCCAGGTGCTGTGCCATAGGCTTGGTGTACCCAGCCCAGTAATTCACCTCACCTCTAGACACTGAAGCTTTGTCAAAGTCCCTGTCTGATTTGGAGTCTTCTGCACTCATAATTTCAGTGGGTTGAAAGTGAAATTAAACATTCTCTTCCTTTTCATAATCTTATAGATGGAGAATTCTATGGACTTGGTTAACCTTGATGAACTTTGTTTCTTTGAAATGTAGAAGGAATGTTTGAGAATTTCCCAAGATGTGAAGATCTGTTTTAACTTGGACATCTTGACCTAACATTTCGCAGAAGTTTCTTTCTCGTTTACTTTGTAAAATTTCTTATGGGCTATTTTATTTGGCCTTATGGCCATATGAGAAGCGTAACTGTATTGGCCATTACTCTAATGGCCTGTAACTTGTCAGGATATGTTTAAGCTTTGATAAAGTTTGTTTTTCTTTAGTTCTCCAAGAGACTTAGTTGGATTTTGTCTTTAATCTTGCAGCATCCACAAATCCAGAAGAAATCTCAATATATCAAATACCTTTGTTGTGATGATGTGAGGACACTGCATCAGTGGGTCAATGGGATCCGCATTGCAAAGGCATGTTTCCTTTTGATTTGATGATGGAATCATGAGGTGTTTGATGATACAGTTTCGTTGTCATGACAGTTATTCTGACTTTGATGTTCATGGATTTGCCAGCGCCTAGTTTTTTCAGGCCTAAGTTTCAAGTTTTAAATGTTGTCTTTTTTCCTTATTTATAGGGATAAACTTTTAACATTTGGTATACTTGGAATAATACTGCTGGTAAAAGCTTGTGTAGTATCAAAGTGATTTAATTTGGGTTTGGAGAATGCATTATATGATTCTTAAATAGTGGAGTTTAGCCTAAGCAAAGTAAGTTTTGGAAAAATTAAATTACTTTTAAGTAATGATCATTTACCAACCACATTTGGAGCAGTATCCTGAAGAGTGCTGAAAAGCTGCCCTTGGATCAAGAATTTGGGGTGAAAAAACATTAATGTTTATAATGAACAGAATCAAGTGTTGACTTCTTGCTGTCCCTCTAAAAATGAGGGAGAAATCAGAATAGATTATAATTTATGGTATTAGAAGAATTTTTGAAGTATCATAGGTATTAATTTTAATACAGACCATCAATCAGTAAACAGCAGTATGTCCCCCATTTTACCTTATCGTTCTGTATCATACTCAGTGAAGTTTAGATGTCACCATTTCCTGTCTTCGCTTTAGTATGGGAAGCAGCTCTATATGAACTACCAAGAAGCCTTGAAGAGGACAGAGTCAACCTGTGATTGGACCTCCTTATCCAGCTCCAGCATTAAATCAGGATCCAGTTCTTCCAGCATCCCAGGTAGTTCAAAATGCTTCAAAGCGCTATTTTGTGATTAATATGAAGGTTTCTGTAGAGACTGATAGTAGACCTGGAAATTTCAACTTGATTCTTAAAAGCCGGAGCCATACTTAATTCCTAAATTATAATCAACAGATGCCTTTTTAAAAATTGTTAGAGGGCACAGTATCATGGGCTAGTTCACAAATGTATCTGACATGAAAAATCAATATATAGACTTTTAAAACCAGTTTTATTTATATTTATATAATTTATTCAAAACACACATACTGCTAGAAAACCACTGTTACTGCATAATTTGGGATAAAACATTACTTGGAAAAAGTCTTTGTACTCAGAATCCATGAAGAAGCCGTACTCCTTCAGATTCCTATATCCTTTAAGATGTGCTATGATCACATCTTAAGATAAATCTTTCAATTGAAAATGTTTCATGAATGAGATCCATGTCATCTAAAAGCAGAATTTTTAAATTTTTGCATTGGATGTGATGAAAGAAATAATAACTTTAAGTAGTAGTATATTTAAAAGCTGTATGACTCTATTTCATCTCTATTAAGTAAAAATAAATTTAGAATGTGTATATACACATACATTTCCTAGTTCTGTCCACTGAGAGGGACAGAAGCAGTGATAGCCCAGGAACATGAGAATACCCAGTCCCTAGATCATAGAGGTTTCTTTTTGTTTTTTTGTTTTATTAAATTTTGGCCAAGGATGCTGCTTAAATAGATCATGGTTTCTAATACCGTTCTTCCAAAAAAAAAAGAAACAGGGCTGTCAGAGAAATGGCTAATTATAGGGCTGCAGCACTGAATATATATAGGATGAGCCTGGAGCATATTGTAATGCCAGAAAGTAAGGGAATGTTTAAAAAACGACAGTGGGGCCAGGCACAGTGGCTCATGCCTGTAATGCCAAGGCTTTGGGAGGCCTAAGTGAAGGGATCACTTGAGCCCAGGAGTTCAAAACCAGCCTGGGCAGCACAGCAAGACCCCATCTCTAGAACTTTTTTTTTTTTTTAATTAGCCAGACTTGGTACTACACATAGTCCCAGCAACTCAGGAAGCTGAGGCAGGAGGATTGCTTGAGCCCAGAAGTTCAAGACTAGTGAGGTATAATCACACCATTGTGCTCCAGCTTGGGCAACAGAACAAGATGCTGTCTCACAAAAAACAAGATGAGAATATGTCAAAGGGATACCTAGAGGAGCCAGTCTGAAAGAGCTCCAAAGGTCAAAGCTGGAACAATTTGAGCAATATGATAATAAATGTAGTTATAGGATTGTAACCCATGGACATAAATATCCATGAGTTTATACTGATGTAAATAAATCACTGAATAAATAAATGGGGAAGAGGAGACAACTGTCCTGTGTAGATTTCTAAATGATTTATGAAGACACTTTGTTCTGAAGGAAGTGGAGCTTACCTCTTCAGTCCTCAAGTGTGGGCCGTGCTTAGTGCCTTGCTTCCAATGATCATGGAGCGGGGATTAGGGGTAACTTCACAGTGGAGAAACCTGACAAACACTGCTGCAACCACATGATCAAGGTCAATATCAGTAATAAGTCATATTGGTTATAGCTACCTTTGACATAGTGTGTGAGAATGGCTTTTTTCCTCTATGATCTTCCTCCCCAAGTTCCATAAACTCAGACTAATCCAGAGAAAAAGCATCAGACAAACCAAAACTGAGAGACAGTCTACAAGATACCTGACCACTATTCCTCAAAACTATTGAAGTCATCAAAAACAGGAAACTCTGAGAAGCTGTTACAGGAGACTGGATGATTAACTGTAGTGTGGTGTCCTGGATCAGAAAAGGGACATAGGGAGAAATAGTGAAATCCGAATAAAGTTTGGAGCGTAGTTAATAGTAGCAGGGCATTTCCTTAGTTGTGACAAATGTAGCATAGTAATGTAACATGTTAATAATGGGGTAAAGGGAATAAAATTAAAAGAGGACACTTTTTTCCCCAAGGAGAATTTCTTTAAAACCAAACATATTGCTAAATGGGTAAACTGGATGCCGGGTATGTAGGAATTCTGTGCTAAAATTATTCTAATATTCAAATATCTAATATGTAGATATCTGAAACTATTCTAAAAAAATGTTTATTAAAATGGAAAACAAAACCAAAAAACCCTTTCAGAACATGGGTTAGGAAGGACAAAGTAAAAAGTAGGTAGCAAGTAGGATTTTAGAAAAGGAAATTAAAGGATAGAAGATTGAGAAAAGATGAGTATTTTTTTAAAAAATTACCTAGCACTTAAGTGCTTTAACACATTATTTTATGAAGTAGTTTAGGTATAGTGCCTTTTCCTGCTCCGGCAGGATTCATACACTTTATGTAAAGTATTAGGCAGATGTTAAAAAGGGATGATAAATGAGGCTAGTGAAGTTTTAACTTTTTAAAAATGACTCAGCTATTGGGTGATCAAGAATGAAGAAAATACAGTAGGTTTTATTTTATGTTGCATTGTATTTTTGCCCTGAGGACATTATCTTAAATGTCTCCAGAGGAGTTTGGGTTTAGGGTTTATTTGTGGCTCTTATCTTTGACTACCCTGGCTGAAGTGCTTAATATGACGTTCTAATGATACCCACCCATCACAGTGATTGGATGGGATCAGCTTTAACATTTGAGTTTCCTTTAGATACCAGGCATCAAGTTAGGTACGTTCACATGGTTACATTACCTGCTCTGGAGTCCATTGAAACAATTTTGCTAGTCCCTCAGCCTTCCCTTCCCCTTCCCCTCCCATCACCCAGGCTGGAATGCAGTGGTACTATCATAGCTCACTTAAGCCTCCTGGGCTCAAATGATCCTCACACCTCAGCCTCATTTAGGCAGCAGAGAGACACATAGCCTTTCCTACCAGGCCCCACTCCTTTCAAGACTTTTTTTGTGCCTTGCTGAGAGGCCAAGATACAGCACAGCTGCCACCCTATGGGGCCAATACCTAAATCCCTAGGAAACACACTTCCCACTGGAGGGTCAAATTCTAAGTATTGATCATTGCTAGAAAAAAGGAAATAATCATTGTGTATAGATCCGAAATCCTAAGTTACAATTCTGGGGTGACCTTAGGGCAGGGGTATTAAAAAAACTGATTCTCAGTGTAGCGCAGACATGATTGAGAGACTCCTGTACTGATGGTTCATTAATTCTTTTATTGTTTAGAGTTGATTTCATGAAAGACTGGGTGTCAGGATACCAATAATGTTATGTGAATCATTTATTATAATTATCAGTCTCTCATGGTGAAGTATTTAAAACTAATCTGAGATTTCCTATTAATTCCAAGGTAAGGAAAGTTTTCTAGAAGATACTGGCTGTGTTTATGATGAAACGAGTAAAATAACTTGGTACTGTTCTACACAGCACCTGACCCTGTGTAAAAGATCTAACTAGACATATATAAATACTGTCAGAATACTGACTCTTTTAATCTTATGTTTTAAAAACTATTTTAAACAGAGTCTCAGTCAAATCACTCCAATCAGTCTGATAGTGGAGTTTCTGACACCCAGCCAGCAGGACACGTCCGTTCGCAGAGCATCGTGAGCTCCATATTCTCTGAAGCCTGGAAACGAGGCACTCAGTTGGAAGAGTCCAGCAAGGTAACAACCTCGTTTTAATTTACATAGAAAATTCCGTGGTTTTCTGTTGGGTTTAAATTGTTAACTCTTTTATGTCTTTATTAGGGATCTTATTTGGCCTTATTTCGGTCTCCTTTATTAATTTTCAGTTTTCCTAATTGTAACGGGTAAAGACGGTTCAGAGAGACCTGTTGATTTGACTTCCCCTTGGAAACGAATATTTACAAATTGGCTCTAATGACTTAAAATCTTAAAAAAAAAAAAAAAAAAAAAAATGGCAGTTTAATTATTTTATCAGTGGCTCAGATTTTTAAGAAATAACAATTTCTTCCTTTCCACCCTTAAGCAGTTTGGATGGCAAAACACCATCTATTGCGAATGCCCTAAATTCTAGAGAAACTGTTTACAGTTCTCTCTCTTCTTTTCTGTCTCTCTCTTTTTTTTTGGACAGAGTCTGGCTCTGTGGCCAGGCTGGAGGGCTGTGGCGCGATCGAAGCTCACTGCAGGCTTCGCCTCTGGGCCTGAAGCGATCCTCCTGCCTCAGCCTCCCGAGTAGCTGGGATTGTAGGCACACGCCACCGCGCCCGGCTAATTTTTGTATTTTTAGTAGAGACGGTTTCACCGTGTTGGCCAGGATGGTCTCCATCTCTCGACTTTGTGATCCGCCTGCCTCAGCTTCCCAAAAGTGCTGGGATTACAGGCGTGAGCCACTGTGCCCAGCCCCTTTTTTTTCCTTTTCTTCTTTTTTCTCTTCGTTCCTTCCCTCCTTTCCTTCCTCCCCTCACTTCCCTCCCTTCCTCCCCTTCCTTCCTTCCATTCCTTCTCTCCCTTCTTTCCCTTCCTTTCCTTCCTTCTCCCCCTCCCTTCCTCTCCCTCGCCTTTCCCCAGGCTGGAATGTAGTGGTATTATCAGAGCTCATTTAAGCCTCCTGGGCTCAAATGATCCTCCCACCTCAGCCTCCTTGCTCACCTCAGCCTCCCGAGTAGTTGCCTGAGTAGTTGGGACTACAGGTGCACGCCACCATGCCGGGCTAGTTTTTTATTTTTTTGGTAGAGGCAAGGTCTGGCTATTTTGCCTGGGCTGGTCTCGAACTCCTGGCCTCAAGTGATCCTCTCGCCTCGGCTTTCCAAAGTGCTGGGATTACAGGCATGAGCCACCATATTCAGTCCAGTTATTTCTTTATTGGTTAATTTATTCAGACTCATTCCTTACCTTTTTTTGTTTTTGTTTTTTTAAATGCTTTTGCCACTTCTTTGGGCATTGATAAATTTTTTCAAATTATACTTTATGTGGAAGACTAAATTAAAATCAGTTCCCTTAAAATTTTGGATTCCTGAGCCTTGCATAATAGATTGTTCAGTGAGACTGAAGGATGAGTATAGTTATCGCAAGGCTATAAATTAGAAAAACAGAGAGGTTCTTTAGTTCATTTTAAAGACATCATGGCCTTCTATCAGACATCCTCTGTAGTTGTGTAGGCAGGGATGTGTCCTGGCTGTAGGCACCATTTCAATATGCGAGAGGCCACTCCATCATTGAGGAACCAGTGGCACCCTGGGCTTGACTATTTTATTTTTATTAATAATTGTTTTTATTTATTTAACTTTTTGGTGGGGGGTGCTTTTGGTCTGAGTCACTTATACAGGTACATTCATGAATGAGAATAAATGGACATTTTTCCTTTTATTCCTTCATTTGCATATGTGGTTCACTAACTGGGCTCCCTCAGGGTA
This sequence comes from Theropithecus gelada, assembly GCF_003255815.1. Lineage (NCBI taxonomy): Eukaryota > Metazoa > Chordata > Mammalia > Primates > Cercopithecidae > Theropithecus > Theropithecus gelada. Next base: position 80,166,006 of record NC_037680.1, on the reverse strand, counting down.
GAGAAGGCCTTAGTAGCACCATGTGGGGCTGAAGCCCTTTCCTTCAGAAATGAACATTTGAGAATTGGTTCTAACGATCTAAATTCTCAAAACACTGAATTTAACTCCCTTATTAGAGACCCAAACTTTTAAGCAATAATTCTCTCTCCCTTCCCCCATTTAATCAATTTGGATGGAGCTAGTACTCTAAAAATGTACTAGAGAAGTTGGTTTACACAATTCAGATGGCCAAAGAAAAACCCCTTTGCCTTACCAAATTACTAACGGTGAGCTCCGTGTGCATTTTAAGTTATAGAACCTAGTTATGTGTAAGGCCAAGGAAAACAAAATCACAGACCCAAAATGTTCTGTGATTAAGCAGCAAAGTCCACCATTGCACAGAGTTTCAGAAGAGTAGGAACCCTGCTGTCAGCAGTCATGATTTAAGGCTTGATCACTCTGTGTTTCTTCTCCTGTTACCTCAGTCTCAGGTGCCAGATGAGAAGGCCAGCACAGCTAAGGCCTGCGCCCCTGAAGCAGCCAAGACAGGGTCAAGTTAAGGTCAGGGGTTGTTCTCTGGAAACACATTAACCTCGGTGACACCTGTAACCCAATCTCACAGACTAATACTTTCTTTTTGTGTAATTTTAAAAGAAACATGTGAGTGTCCTGCTGGCCATTAGAATTCAGCCCTATAATGAGCCTTCTAGTTCACTAACCCATGCATTCTTGATGTCATTCATAATTGAAAACAAATGGTTTATCTTGGATCCTCCAAGTTGGTTCAAAGAGCCTAAAAGATGTGTGTAAAGTTTTTAAAACAAGGGTCCTCCCTTTCCTCTTTTCAAAGTACTACCTGAACCACCATCGTGCATGATTAGCTCCATGAAATAAACTACCAGATGTGACCATTTCAGCTACCCAGATGGGTTGGTTGCTGGCAAATGCTAGCTTCCATTTCTTGATACATTTTCTTTATTCTAGCCTTTCAGAGCTTCCTCTTAATTTCTTCTGGCTTTTTCTGTATGATATTTTTACAGTCTTTTGCTGTAATGTTTACAAAGCATTTCTTTATGTATTTTCCAGTAAAACAAATGTAAAGAATGTCCCCCCTTTACCTGCATTGCTGGACTTCTGTGCATGTTGGATGCAAGTGTCTCACACGAACACGAGTGTGTGTGTCAAGCTTATTCATTCCCGTGTGACTGTGCACGCCTGCTCAACATTCTCATACTCTCCTGTGTCAGCTTACTAGCATCAAAAAGCCATCCTCATTCCACCAGGAAGCCCTCCTAAACCCAGTTATAGCATCTGCTTGATGTGGATGCAGTCATGGACTGAAAGGTGAACTGGAGCCATCACATCTCCCCTTGCAAGTCCAGTGCTCAGAGGACCGCCACATAGGGTTCCATTTAGGGCAGGCTGTGTCAAAGTCAAACAGCCAAGGTCAGAAGTCATGCATCCTGTCACCATTCAAACAGCTTTTGCAACCGGACATTTTTCCTAGATTGTTAGGTGGTCTAGCTATTTTACTGTGGGGTAAAACAAGTTTTCTGTTTCCTTCTTGCCCGCAGAATCAGATTTTAGCCTTCCTGACATTGTCCATCTTTATGATCACCACCAACTTCTGCATCCTCTTCATGCATGTCCCAGACTCCCTGCTTTTTAGTTTTACACAATCAAAGCTTACCTCTGTAACTGTTTTGTTTGTTGTGTTTTTCTCTCTCCCACTCCCTTTTTATACTCCTTTTAGGCCAGAATGGAGTCTATGAATCGGCCCTACACTTCACTTGTGCCCCCTTTATCCCCGCAACCTAAGATAGTCACCCCCTACACTGCTTCACAGCCTTCACCACCTCTACCTCCTCCGCCACCCCCACCTCCTCCTCCCCCACCTCCTCCACCACCCCCTCCTCCCCCGCTGCCCAGCCAATCCGCACCTTCTGCAGGCTCAGCAGCCCCAATGTTCGTCAAGTACAGCACAATAACACGGCTACAGAATGCGTCTCAGCATTCAGGGGCCCTGTTTAAACCGCCAACACCCCCAGTGATGCAGCCACAGTCAGTGAAGCCTCAGATCCTGGTACCCCCCAATGGAGTTGTTCCACCACCCCCTCCCCCTCCTCCACCCCCAACCCCAGGCTCTGCCATGGCCCAGCTAAAGCCTGCACCGTGTACCCCATCCCTTCCACAGTTCAGTGCCCCGCCTCCTCCACTGAAGATCCATCAAGTTCAGCATATTACTCAGGTGGCTCCCCCAGCACCCACCCCACCTCCTCCTATCCCTGCACCCCTCCCTCCTCAAGCCCCCCCAAAACCTCTTGTGACCATACCCCCACCAACCAGCACCAAGACTGTGGCACCTGTTGTGACACAAGCTGCACCACCCACACCTACTCCTCCAGTACCCCCAGCAAAAAAGCAGCCAGCTTTCCCTGTTTCTTACATTCCACCCTCTCCCCCTACCCCTCCTGTTCCAGTACCCCCACCAACATTACCCAAGCAACAGAGCTTCTGTGCAAAACCCCCTCCCTCTCCACTGTCACCGGTGCCCTCAGTCGTGAAGCAGATAGCCAGCCAGTTTCCACCCCCTCCAACTCCCCCCGCCATGGAATCTCAGCCCTTAAAGCCTGTCCCAGCAAATGTAGCTCCACAGTCCCCTCCTGCAGTAAAAGCAAAGCCCAAGTGGCAGCCCAGCTCCATCCCAGTCCCTTCTCCGGACTTCCCCCCTCCCCCTCCTGAAAGCAGCCTGGTGTTTCCTCCTCCACCCCCATCACCTGTCCCAGCCCCACCACCACCACCTCCACCCACAGCTTCTCCTACCCCTGACAAAAGTGGATCTCCAGGCAAAAAGACCAGTAAGACATCCAGCCCTGGGGGAAAGAAACCACCCCCAACCCCACAGCGCAATTCCAGCATTAAATCCAGCAGCGGTGCGGAGCACCCCGAGCCCAAGAGACCCTCGGTGGACAGTCTAGTCAGCAAGTTTACACCGCCAGCAGAATCAGGGTCTCCCAGCAAGGAGACCCTGCCACCTCCTGCAGCACCCCCCAAGCCTGGAAAACTCAATCTTTCTGGAGTCAACCTTCCTGGAGTTCTCCAGCAAGGGTGTGTGTCAGCAAAAGCCCCTGTTGTGAGTGGGCGTGGAAAGGACTCCATGGTGGAATTTCCTTCTCCTCCATCTGATTCTGATTTTCCACCCCCTCCACCTGAAACAGAGCTTCCTCTGCCCCCCATTGAGATTCCAGCAGTATTCTCGGGAAACGCCTCTCCAAAAGTGGCAGTCGTTAATCCTCAACCACAACCATGGTCTAAAATGTCAGTGAAGAAGGCCCCTCCACCCACACGACCCAAACGGAATGACAGCACCCGCCTCACTCAAGCAGAGATTTCTGAGCAGCCAACAATGGCCACAGTTGTGCCACAAGTGCCCACCTCTCCCAAATCCAGCCTTAGTGTCCAGCCTGGATTCCTGGCTGACCTCAACAGGACACTGCAGCGAAAGTCCATCACTCGGCATGGCTCGCTCTCCTCCTCCCGCATGTCCAGAGCAGAACCAACAGCCACCATGGATGATATGGCATTGCCTCCACCACCCCCTGAACTGCTGTCTGATCAACAGAAGGCTGGTTACGGAGGCAGTCATATATCAGGCTATGCAACATTGCGGAGAGGACCCCCTCCTGCTCCCCCAAAGAGAGACCAGAACACCAAGCTCTCCAGAGACTGGTAGCCACCATAGGACTTTATTTTCATGATATTTGTAATCACTTCTACAATCAGCTCACCTGATCATCTGTGAATTCAGGTGTTCAGAGCCTCCTGGTATGATGTTATTCAGGTAGTGTCCAGCTATATGTGTATGCGTGTGTGTACACACAGCTATACGGTGTATGTGTGTATATATGTATACATATATGTATGTGTATGTGTATATATAGAGAGAGCTGAGAGTTACTCTATTTATTCCTTTTCTCTCCTAATCTGAAAATGGGTGTTCTGTATTTTGGGTGGAAGAGGCATAGAAGGGGATGTGTGTTGTCTCTTAAGATTTCTATATCATGTGGATTGGACCAAAAACTTCTAATCACTTATTTAGAAGGTATTTGTAAGTGTCTGTCCATGTGTAGCCTATTCGTGCATGTTGTGTATTATATAACTAAGAAATAGATGTAGAATGTGCTATTTCTGGTTGAGAAAAATCACCAGAATGTGTGGTATATCTATAAGGCTTTTGTGTTTGTTTTTTCCCCAGTTGGCTGAAGTTAGAATTGCTTGACTGACACTTCATTGCTATACATAAAGGGGCACTTTAAATCAGGAAAATCTCTCAGCTTCATAGAACGGGTAACTAGTGCAGGATGGGGAAATGTTCACAGACATCTCTGTATGTGGTTATGCATAAAGTAAATACATGGTGTAACTAACTCAGCCGTTCTAGCTGCAGTACTGCTGCAGTGATCCACATTTGGGATGTGCTGACAGGTAAGCTCTTTGCCTACAATACATGGATAATTAGTGCTGTAATTCTGGAGAGTTCCTTTTTGGTACTGTTTTATGAAGCTTTATCAACTTGGCTTCATGATCCTCACTTTGATTGATTTTAAGAGGATGGACAACACAGTTATCTCTGTAATGTTCTGTCCCAGTATGTCTTTGGGTCACCAGTTACCTTCTTAAAATATGTGCTTTAGGTAGATGTTATCACGTATCTGTAGACAATTGGTATATGAAATATACACATCCTGTGCCCCAATATGGTGCATCAGTATGAAAAACAAAATCACTTTCTAAAATGCAGTTTTTGAGCATTGCTCTATAGGAAGGGAAGGGTGATGAGAGAACAAAACTGGCCCCTGTGCAAGTGTCATTAATCCGGTTGTATATGGGTTATAATAGGTAATACAAAAAACTCATTAAGTATGGCACTACCATGGAGAGGGAAGACAATATCATTTATAGCTACTGGGGCCACCAGGACCCTTGCTGACTGCATCCTGGTTGTGATTAGTTCAGGTTACCAGGTGTTCTGATGGAGTGGGACGTCCAAGTCCAGTAACTGACATTACGTATTATGCATGTGCAGTCTGGTATAACATGGAGTCACTGCTCTAATGACACACTATATACTTCTATATGCTTTTTTTCCTGTGAATTTTCCTTGGTTCATGAGAGAAATATGTACTGTCTCATCAACTTATGATAAATTGGACCATTAGGAATGAAACACAATCTTAGAGTGGCTCCCAAACGAGAATAAAAATGGGCCATCCCACCTCTTATAAAGGGAGCACATCTTGTAATCAAAGTCTGTGCCTATTGTTAATGATTACCAATGCAAACTGCAGAAATCAGTTGACATTGTCCCACAAGGAAAAAATGCCAGTAAAGTGGGGGAAGAGACGGTCAATAATTCTAGAATGAGCAAAAGTGCTTAATTAGTACAGTATACTCAAGGTCTCGCAAAACCCACACTCCACGAAAACCGCATCATAAACAGAATGAGCGGCACCTCTCCACTGCTGCATCTCCAGAATACTGTTGAGCACGTTCATGTGGTTATGGAGCAGTAAGAATATACACCGTTAATTTTTAGGCATTTCAAATTGTTCACCAAGTTTTATGTTTGATGTTTATGAAGTGAGCTTTAACACATCCGCATCGTTAATTTAAGCATGCACAGAAATTTGGGTAATGTTTGAGTAGATTGCCAAGCTCCACTGTGATTCGTGAATGAGTTTCTCATAGTCTGCTACCTGAAGTTTTATACTTTGAGGGTCACCCATATTTGTGGGTTAGAGTTAAGAATATGAATCCAATTATCAGAGTATTCATCCCTGGGGTTTTGAGTTTTATTGTGGTGATTTTCTTATGAGAAAGTAGGCAACTTCAATTTTCCTTGAGGGGGAAAAAACATAACCCCCTAACCTTTTTTCACCCATGACTTGAGCCCTGAAACAACAGCCTTTGTGTTTTCAGTGCAGGATTTCTTGGAATTTCTTGCTTGTATCAATCCTGATGATAGCCATCCTGAACAGATGCTTCTGGTGTGTGTTCCTGGAAGAGCAGACATCCTTTTGAACACTAATGATGCCAGGAAGAGGGTAAGGCTAGAGGAGGAGACTGTCATTTTAACCCCAATCCAGTGGCTTGTCTCCCAACAGGCCATTTCCCTTGACATTCCTTCACAGACAGAAATGGCTGTTAAAAATGTTTTAACCTCATGTATGAACTGAATTTAAAAAACCAGTAAAGTGATACTTTATACTTCTGATGTTTTACTGCCTAGTGGGTTTTCTTTAATTTGGATTTTTGTCAGGATGTAGCTTTTCCTCAACTGTATTTCTGTAGCTCTTTTTCTCTGGAGTATTCATGGAAAGCATCTACTGCCGGATGACACTAGTACTGTGCCTTCTTTCATTGCCCTCGGCTCTGCAGCTTTCACCCAGCTTGGCTGCTTCAAGTCTGTGCAGTTGACTTGACTGTACTGAAAAGTGAACAGCATGAATTAACTCATCCTGCTGCCGAGGGCAGTGCAAACAGGTGCTTATTACAGGTAGTGACTTGCTTAATTAGTGACACTCTTAATTTCTACTATAGATAATTTCAAAATAGAATCACTCTATGCTTAAAGTTTTGGCACCAATGCTGTAGGACAGCATAATCTATTCTCAGTAAAATAACTTCAGGTTTATTAGATATTCTGTATTGGATTTTACCAGCTTGACTTTGACTGCTCAAATACCTTTTTTTTTTCTTCCCCCACTCCACCCGCTTTAGATGCTATAAATTTCTTGGGAAGAGTCACTGTTCTTAAGGTTTTTACAGATACCCACCTTAGTTGTAAATTGGATTAATTTCTGGGACTTTTTAAACGAAAAAGAATGTGGAATCTTAAGTTACAGAAGACTATTTTTATCAGAAAATTTCAAACAAAGTAGACATGGTGTTTCATAGTCCTGTAAAATCGAGGTGCTCCCACCACCAAAGGCACACCCTGCAAAGGGCTGTGAACTATCTTGGTGAACTCTCTTGGGTCCCCTTCCCATGTATGTTTTCTTGTCACTGAAAACAATGCTGAGTTTCTCAAGAAAATTTAAATTGGGGGGATCATAATAATTCCAACCAAGTGACAACTCTGAGGTCAAGGTTATTAGGAGCTGTACATCTAATTCAAGCTTTATTTGCTGCTATTCTGGGAGAATACAACTACTAATAAACTTGTATCAAGGAAATCCATAAAGTTATAAATTAGCCTGAAAAATATTTCAGGTAATGGTGTGGATTGGCCTGCTATGACTATCAGCCACCGACAGAACTCTGTCACCTTTGTTCCTCAGCTAAAAGTAATTTTGTTATAAACACAAAAGCGATTTTAAACAGATAAAAAACCCATTCCTATTTTTGTACATTACTAAAAGTTTTTCATATACCTACAGAGCTAACTAATTATAACTGATTTAATCCCACTCAAGTTTAGACCAATTAAACCCATATGATCCTGTATGGTTATCGGTGTGATGACTTGATTTTCATAAAATAGGTATAATTGGGTCATACACTTGATGAGAGGGTGACTGTTTCTAGGGGGAAAAAACCCTTTAGATTGCAAGTACCTTTTGGCACTTTGATTTTTTTTAATATACACTTTACATTTGTATAAATTATGCAGGGTACTCCTAACCCTGTAGGAATATATGACCTCTCACAAAGTTGAGATTTGATCCAAAGAGAAATGCAAGTATAAAAGAATTAGAAACTATTATCTCTTAAGGTTTGTTTTTTTTTGTTTTTTTTTTGTTTTGGTAGAGACGGGGGTCTCACTGTGTTGCCCAGGCTGGTGTCAAACTCCTGGCCACAAGTGATCTTCCTGCCTCAGCCTCCCAAAGTGCTGGGATTACAGGCATTCCTTTTAAAATTCAAAGAGAACATTTCTACACCTTTATCCCTCAAACAAAACAAGTGCTCAGTTCTTACCGTGCCCTTGCAAGGTCTATATGTAAAAGAAATCTGAAATTTAGCTGTAGAATAAAACTTGCTAAATAAAAAGGAAAAACATACTTGGTAAGTGCCGTAAAATTTCTCCAGTTGGTTTTCTCTTTGCTTGTTGAAATAATAAACCATTTTAAAGAGAAAATACTTGCTGTAAACCCCCAGTGCCTTCAACTCTTTTGGCAGAATATTTTTAAAGAAATCCAGCAAGCAAACTTTGAGGTGCTAATGAAAGTAAAGGAAGGTGGTATTTCTAGTTTTGGCAGAAATGGAAAGTGTCTCACAAGAGACATCACTACCCACATGGGGTCTGGCTGCTTTCTACCAAAGACATTTAGAAAAGTGAATTGAGTCAGGGTGATGGTGAACACTATATATTTTATAGATGGTTAAGTTGGGAAGTGATTGTGTTTATCATGGCGGCTACTAATACCAAGCTCATGATTGCTGAAGCCTCAGCATCTTAGGCAGTAAGACTTGTCTGCAGCACTAAACGGGGGGAAACCCTTATATTTTGCGAACTGTCCATTCATTAAATTTATTGTAACCTAATACCAAAAACAGCCATTTTTCATATTTCTCCACCTCCTACATTTTTTTTTTTCGCTACTTGTAAATAATCCCTCCTAGAAAATAAGCATTAACTGGAATGTTTCAAATGATTTTGCTTCATTTTACTATCAGCCACTAGTGAACTCTTACAGAGATGTATGTACATTTGAGATAAAATTAGCTTGTGCTAAGTGTTGTAAAAACCTTGTTTACTGTTGAAGGAGAATTGCACATTATATTTAACTGGGATTGCTCCTCCCTCAGTTCTTTAAAAAACAGTCAAGGCTCACACCAACTTCTAGGCTGTGGGAGCTTTGCCATAAGTAGATACAATGTAGAAATATACTTTTTTAAAGCATGAAAAAGACAAGGAACTTCATTATAATGTACCAGGTAGAGGACATTATTATTCAAAGGATTATGCACAGCTCAGTGAAGATGAAGTTACAGTTTTTCTTGCAGCTTTGTTATTACTTTCTTCTGCATAAATGTATGCTCATTTCATTATGTGCCTTGCTCCGATTGTGCAAAGCTATATATATATAGATATATATATGAGAGAGATATATTCAGTACTACTGAGGAGGTTTTTGTTCTGCTGGATTAAGTTATTTTCCAAGTTACTCTTGCCAGTTATGTCAGTAAACTATTGTAATGGCTTAGCACACTAGTCGTACAGTCAGTGTAAATGTTTTTCAGTTACATGTTTTCACTATGTCAGCTTATCAAATCCTTAATAAAAAAAATCATAGATTTCATTTAAACATGGGGACTTTGAGTGTTTGTGGATCGGCACCATTAAGAACCTGGTTTTGCATTTTGTATCAGGGTACCCAGAACATAGGCCATACACAGAAGAAATTAAGTGTGGTAAATAAATTAGTTTGATATGTTCAGTTTGTTAACTTTTAAGAGTATTTTATACCAACTAGGGAAATTTGGCCATTAAATACACTGGTGATTAAGTGACAACAGCTTTTAAAGATTTTTCTTCTTTAAACAAAGAACTAGGTACAAACTAATACAAAAAGGAATGCCTTTTGTTTCAAATCTTTGGAGTCACAATTGCGTGTTGGACTGCCGTGTGAAGGTATGTATAAATGTGTAATGTGTTTGCAATCACTTTATTATGTACCAAACTAGGGCAAAAAACGTGGAAGCCTTCTCCTTTCGTTCACCGTTTGTCAATCAATCAATCAATCAATCAATCAATCAATCATACGTGGTTGTGGAAACTGCATCTGTACTTACGCCTTCAGAAACAGCGTACACAGGCTGACAGGAAAACAGAACGCATTGCATATGCCCCTTAATTGGCATATGCCCCAAATCCAACCAAATGTGTAATTCCGAAGTAACGCAAAAAGAGCCAAGCAATAGGGTCATTAACAAAAGACTGGATACTATCATCTTTGAGACAAGACTGCTCTAACGCCTACAATCCTATTCACAAATACGAGAAACCCATAAATGTTTTAGCTGGGTATTTCAGTTTTCTACATTATTCTTCACCTTACCTAATGATACCAAAATAATAAAGGTACAGAGGAAATAAGATGGGCTTGAAAAGTGAGAAAAGCTGAAACATTATTTTGGGTATTGTGGAGACAAACTATTGCTACCCTCAGATACATCATTAGAAAATTCTTTTATAATCTAGGCTCTTACAGCAACAAAGCACAGGCCAGCTACTGGTTTGTCTTTTAGATTCACTTCTGACCAGTCTGCAATAATTTTTAGTCAACACCTATCTTCGGTGTTTAAAAAAAAAAAACAAAACAAAACTGTACATTAACAATTAAATTTGGAGGAAAGTGGTAAGAAAACCCCAGGTTCGAGTGGAGCAAAAACAGGGTTAGAAAGTTCTTAATTAGAACAGCTGTCTTGAGGGAAGAAACTTGAGATCGAATTTAAAGCTGAACATTTTAAATATTATTTGAAAATTTAAAAAGACTTCAGTAATAAAAAGCAGCTCCCTGGTTTACAGCAACAGCAAAGTCAGATTATCCCTAACACATAAACTCAGATACCACCTTAGAAAAAGAGGTTATTTATACAAATAAGTTAACAAGACACCTGAATATACTTTGTGGGATTTTATTTAGGTCAAGTTCTTAGTACACGGCAACAATTCCAAATACAATTAAAAAATTAAAAAGTGATGTTCCTCCGCTCATCTGGAGGTGTTTAATGGCACACAAGGAACATTACTGGCAACAGACTGCTCCCTCAAGTTCCCCTGGATGGTTTTTACTCAACTCATAATACCACCAACTCTCCCTCTGGAAGCTAAAAGTACAACTGGCCAGATCACAAATTGTTTACATTCTGTTTTGTAAGCCATTTTAAGAAATATGGTGCATGGACACAAAATATGATAAAAACTGCTTTTCCATAGAACTCTTAACTTGCAAAAGAGGTTTCATTTTATTGTGAAAATAAGCTTTTTTTGTTGGTTTTTTTTTGTTGGGGTTTTTTTTTTTTTTTTTACAAAAAAACCTTGATATTCAGCAAGGATCATTTATACACAGCTAGGCCCTGTCGTTTTGTAATTTTTTTTTTTTTAGACTTACGAGATTCTCAATAAAACAGGAACAAAGGTCAGCACAAAGTAAACTTAAAGGTAATGAGCTCGATGCCTCCATTTAATCACTTTTATAAGGCTCTCTCCAATAAGGCTGCTGTGCCGTGCTCCTGCCAGTGTTGAATTAATATGACATTTTTACTGCACACACCTTATGGGAAAAGTGTTTACACTGAATGTAGTTTTAGGAGGGATAAATGAGTATTTCCACGAATTAAGGTTGTGCTTAGTACACGCCTTTACACAACTCTGATGGTATTTACCAAAACATGGCATGTCTTTTCAAGTATATTCCTGAAAACATCAAATAGAACTCTTAACTTTTAAAGAAAAATATAGCACATTTAGTTAAGACAGTTGTGGTGCAGTGGGAAACAGTACTGAGCACTGAGTGAGAATTCTTAACTAGCTGTTCCTATGAAGAAGAAAACTCACCTCATCAGTCTAATGAGACAACCAGAAATTTAAAAATCTCATCTAGCTGAAATTCAGTGATTCTAGATCATATGGGGGAAACTGTCACCTTAACACCAATCAGGAGTTCCTGGCCAAAAAGACCAGAAGTGAACAGATCCCATTCTTTTCAAAGGCTTGTCAGTCACCTGCGAATTCCTCCAAAAATACCTTTTTCAAAGGCAAAGGTGACCTTCAGGACATGTCATGCTCTCTCCACGAAGGAGAAAAGAAAAGGTAGTAAAAGATAAAAACAGTTCTTAATGCAGAAATGTCACCTACTAAAAGAAAATGAACATAAGATAAAAGCAAACTACCATCATTTTGATGCCTCCCTCCCAAAGAAAAATCTTTAGTTATCTTTATCTTCAACATAAACTGCCAAGGAGCGCAGATACAGTCCAGACATCATGGTAAAGATGCATAAAATATTCTCTAGCCGGATAATAAACACCAGCAGTAGGAAAAAGGGGATGAAAATGTCTCACACCCAGTAACATTTAGGAACATAGCTAAATTAGCAGGCCACTGTCAACTCTAAAATGGGAACAGCAGGCGCCTCTGAGGGAGATTGAAAAGAAGTAGCTAAATGATGGAAAATATTAAACAAGATAGTTTAGAAGATTCATATTTATTCCAAACGGCAGGCTGAATCAGATTTTGACACGTTGGCACTATTTGTTTCTGATTTACTGCCTTGGCCATAAGGTCAAAGGCAACAAAGTGTATTTTCATTAATATCCCCATGGACTTTCGAGTATTAATATGACAAAATAAAAAGACAACTTTTTTTTTTTTTTTTTTTTAAGGGGATTGGACACACAAACTTCAGGAGGGAAGATTCCCCTCTCCCATTAGATTCCCTCTATCCTGATAAAATGGTTGCTTTATTGGTCAGATTTTAGACTTGGATTGTATATTAATAGTACACAGCATGTAAGATTTTCTGCATTCATTTGAAACTCCTAATACCATCTTTTAATTTATTAAAAAAAGAGGGAAACTTACAATAAAACAAAAACTACTACCCTCACAGACGATTAATAGCATGCAATCTATGAAATACTACATACATCAAAAGTCTCCAATTACTGTGCACCTGGCCCATCACACAGTATCCTTCCAAGACAATCTATAGAATTCAAAACTGTACAAAAATTTTAAAATATGCAGAAAACCCAAAAGGTATTGTTTGTAAAACAAAGATCACACACACATTAGTACTAAATAGGGGAAAAAAATCAGCAGACCCATGGACTCCCCCTGCTCCCAACCGCAGGTCTTCAGTATAAAGGACTTCGTCAGTGTCTTCTGCACTCCCCCCATCCAGCAGGGGTCCAACAGACCAGCTGCATTCCTGCTGACTGCCACCAACTCTGTTTTCTGCATAGTTGTCTTCTCTGCTTCTGTAGTGGTGAGCTGTGGGAACTTTTTTTTTTTTTTTTTGGATGGAGTCTCGCTCTGTCACCAGGCTGGAGTGCAGTGGCACAATCTTGGCTCACTGCAACCTCTGTCTCCCGGGTTCAAGCGATTCTCCTACCTCAGCCACCTGGGACTACAGGTGTGCACCACCACACCCAGCTAATTTTTGTATTTTTAGTAGAGACAGAGTTTCCCCATGTTGGCTAGGATGGTCTCGATTTATTGACCTCATGATCCACCCGCCTCAGCCTCCCAAAGTGCTAGGATTACAGGCGTGAGCCACCACGCCCAGCCTGTGGGAACTATCTGTTGGATTTCAAAACACCCTCTGCCTCATTAATCCACTAAGCTTTCTCAGCAAAAAGCTGTTTAAATAAATAATGGGAACATCTAATTTCAAAACAGTTTTTCTAATTATAGACCAGTACACTAAGAAGAGCTTAACTTATCTAAGTATAGTCTAGTTTGGGTCCAAAATGGAGCTAAGGGCTCCGAGGACATTCAGGGCCATTACACTGCAGGAAAACAAGGAATAAGGGATGTAGAAATGACCTAAGAAAAGCATGAAGTGGAATGTATACTGGAGGCAAGTTAATGAAAGCTAATAAATACAAAGTGCTGGGAAAAATCTAAAAGCAAAATAGCTATTTTAACTTGCAATGCGTTAAAACCTTTAAAACCAAAAAGTCTTGATAAGGAGAGTCTTAGCGGGGTCTCAGTTAAAGGCTGATGATTTTTTATGCTCAGATAACATTTATAAGTGGAATATTAACTTCTGCCTCCTACACTATCTGAATTTCCTCACACACTACACTTGTTCATTTTTCAATCAAGTTACTCTTTCTGAATTTGTTCAAGACCTCATTTGAAATATATCCAGCTATTGCTTTTCCCCTTTCACCTAGCACAGGGCAGTTACCTGGCAAAGCTCTATTCTGGCCAAGTCACTGGGACTGAGTAGAACCCATGTCACGAGCTCTGGACCTGAACAGGAGCTGGCCCACCGCCACAGAGACCACCTACAGAGACAAGCCCTCCTGGATTTTTTTCAATATTTCTTATACTGACTACAGTAGTGGTTAAAGCCATGTGCCCTATAGACTCCATTGAATTTGAAGCTGTATTTATTGTACAGATGGGAGAAATGTATTTTACTCTGTCAAAGTTATATTAATTTTTAGCAATGTGATTAGATACATATTTCGGCCTATTAATCTTACTCATTATATTCTTAGTCTGAGATGGGTTTGAATTCTGACTAACAGCAGCTACTTAAGAGTCCAATCATACAAAATCAGGAGAGAATTACCTTTTCTACAGCTAAGCGAGTCAATGATACAGCAGCAACTAATACTGGCCATTAATAACATCCAGAGAGCACATTAGCAAACCTTTTACTCCCAGTGACTGTCAAGAGACTTGAAAATAACTACTATTCTCTTCCAAAGTAGAATAGCGTTTTTCTAAATAGTGAAAGAAATGATAGTCAGTTGGTCTGAACTCCAAGATCCTACTCCTCAAAACAACACCGAAGGCAGGGGTTCAGGATGCCTGCTAAGAGCATTTCCACAGTTCAAGTCTCTTCAGAACCTTAGGGACCTTCATGTCTAGCTTCACATACCCATCTCCACACATGAACCAGAATACCACACTTCACATCTGGGTACACTGGCCATTAGCAACAATACAGTCTCATGCAGCAGCACATTAAAATCAAACGGGTGGCAATCATTCACTACCCTCAGAGTGTTGGGAGACTTTCACATTTCATCATCCTTATAATCCACAAACTGAGAAACATGAAGGGATGCAAGTGAGTTCAGCATTCACTCATTTGGTGCACTCTAGTGCTGAGAGAATGCAGAATTTACAGTGTTACAGAGGAAAAAGCCATCTGAAATAATTGTAAAAATGGTTAAGTGTGGTATTTAAATATTGGTTCCCTCCTCTTCATGCAAGTGGAAGAAAAGGAGGAGCTAGGGTACCCACTGGGCCATGAGGTTAACCCCTTAGCACAGGCAATGAAGAACATCCAATGCCACAAATTCTGCAGGAGGAGAAATCCCAAGGGTATACAGTATTCCTGAGAAAGATCCCAGATTTTTCTGAATCAGTCTTAATCTGATTTTGTTTTCGCTACACAGTTATGTTGTTATACCTTTGACATATACAAAAATGGTTATTTTATTTCGATCCAGACAGCTCAGCATTGTACAAATGATGGCAGAAAGATCCGTTTGTTCAGACTCAGCTTGCTTTTTTTTGTTTTTAATACTGGGGGATAAACCAAAAGAAAGTGTAATTTTTATCATTTGTATCCTTCATTCTACTTTACTGGAGTGGAATCCCCAGGGCCTTCAGATAATCTGGGAAGACCTGACTATTTCTGTGAGGCAAGCACAGCCCTGCAGAGCTTTACTCAGAATAATGCATGATAGACTCAACATAATTCCCAGGAAAAAGCCCAGTCACTCCATTCATAACTCCCTCATACCAACCATCGTCATTCTTCTTGATGACATAAATAATGGCTCCTTCCTGAAAGGACAGCTCATCTTCCTTGTCTTTTGTATAGTCATAAATTGCCACAACTAGGAGGGAAGAAAACAAAATAGGATGTGAAAGAGAGTAATATTCCTAGAAAGACAGAACCAAGCCGATGAATATCTATCCTTTCCCAAATCCTGCAGCACTCAAACATGGTGACTTTCTAAACACCAACCAAAATGTACATATTTTTTTTCTAAGTAATACCCAGTCATATACAATGAAATTCCATTTTCTAGGGATGTTAGGCTCTAAATTGAGTACAAATGGGGGAAAAGCACATTTAATTGAATGTGCTTTTGATTACCTTTCAAGAGCCTACAGGGAAGTACCTCAATGAAGAGGTACACAATCTTAGAATCAAGAAAGATGGCTGTTTCTTCATTTGAGTTTGTGTTGAGATACCATATTTTGTTTTGTTTTGTTTTAAAAAAGCTTTTCTTTACCTTAGAAGTATACTAGGGCAATGAGATACACTATGAGAGGCAAGTGAGAAACCAGACAGACCAATGGAGCAGCAGATTTCTGTCTCCTCTATCACTCTCTCTGGAGCCTGTGTCTCTTCACTAAGTAGAATGGTGGTTGAATTAAATGTCTGAGTTGAGTTAAACATATGAATGATGGGAGTCCACTACATATATTCTTTCAAACCATATGCTGCATTATGTCACCAATTTAATATAACCATAACAACAGTCTAAGAGTGCCAAGAAAATCAGATACCTATAAGCTCTCCTGTGATTTTCACTGCTTAAATCACTTGGTAACTTGGCTCTTTCGGCCATTATCTCAGTGGTTATTTCAACTGTTATCTTATTTCAACCAGATAGTCTCTGGTTCCCAAGTATTGTATCAACTTCAACAGTTTAGTTATATTGGGCTGCCCTGTAACTTGCTCAAATCCACTTGAAGAGTTATCCTTTGCTCCAACCTCTTCATCTCCTGTACCTTTTTTATACCACTCAATGAAATCTCCACCTATCCATTGTTCCCAGACAAATACACCGTCTTTGTTAGTTTCTCATGCAACCTTGTGCCTCACATAAATAAATGAGAAACAAATTATAACAGGGACTTCTGATATAATATAATGTGCCCTAAAGAAAATTCATTTCTGGCCTGTTTTAATAAAAATTAAATAGCTTCCTTAAATTGTGAATATTTTCCATTGTAGTGATATTGTAGGAACACCAGAATTTTTTTTTTTTTTTTTTGAGACAGTCTCACTCTTAACGCCTAGGCTGGAGTGCAGTGGTGCGATCTTGGCTCCCTGCAACCTCCGCATCCCAGGTTCAAGCCATTCTCCTGCCTCAGCCTCCCAAGTAGCTGGGACTACAGGTGCCCACCACCATGCCCAGCTAACTTTTTTTTTTTTTTTTAGCAGAGACAGAGTTTTGCCATGTTGGCCAAGCTGGTCTTGAACTCCTGACCTCAGGTGATCCACTTGCCTCGGCCTCCCAAAGTGCTGGGATTACAGGAGTGAGCCACCTGCACCCGGCCAGAAAATACTTTAGAGGATCCTTGCTATGAAGAGATCAGTGTGCATTTCTCAATATATAACCAAATGCCTGAACACAATCAAATGTAGTTAAATGGCATACAAGTTTAAATATAAGAAAATACGGAAAAACCCCAGAAAATACAATTTAGAATATTTAGCATTTCTAGTCAACCTAATATTTTCTAGTGTTTTTTTTTAAGGAAAGACAACATTTCTGATGCTTAAAGAAATGCAAATCCAGCCAGGCGCGGTGGCTCACAACTGTAATCCCAGTACTTCAGGAGGCTGAGGCGGGTGGATCACGAGGTCAGGAGATCGAGACCATCCTGGCTAACACGGTGAAACCCTGTCTCTACTAAAAACACAAAAAAATTAGCTGGGCGTGTTGGCGGGCACCTGTAATCCCAGCTACTCAGGAGGCTGGGGCTGGAGAATGGTGTGAACCCGGGAGGTGGAGCTTGCAGTGAGCCCAGATCATGCCACTGCACTCCAGCCTGGGCGACAGAGCAAGACTCCATCTCAAAAAAAAAAAAAGAAAGAAATGCAAACCCTTGGCCGGGCACGGTGGCTCATGCCTGTATTCGCAACACTTTAGGAGGCCAAGGCAGGAGGATTGCTCAGAAGTTCGAGACCAGCCTGGCCAACATGGTGAAACCCGTCTCTACTAAAAATACAAAAAGTAGCCGAGCGTGGTGGTGGGCGCCTGTAATCTCAGCTACTCGGGAGGCTGAGGCAGGAGAATTGCTTGAGTGAGCTGAGATCACACCACTTCCCTCCAGCCTTGGTGACAGAGCGAGGCACTTGTCTCAAAAAAGAAAAATAAGAGAAAGAAAAAGACATGCAAACCCATGAAAAGTAATGCAGAACAGAATATGAAGCCTGTTGTAACAGATGCTTTGAAGTGGAAAGTTAGTAAGCTCTAGGTACATTCATTTTCTTCTTTAAAATGTAGAAATTGCCAGCCTGAGCAACATGCCAAAACCCCATCTCTACCAAAAAAAAAAAAAAAAAAAAATACAAAAAAAAAAAAAAAATTAGCCTGGCATGGTAGCACGTGCCTGTGGTCCCAGCTACTTGGGAGAATCACCTGAGCTCAGCAAAGTTGAGGCCGAAATAAGCCGTGATTGTCCCACTGCACTCTAGCCTGGGTAACAGAGTGAGACTCTGTCTCAAAACAAATCAAAAGTAGAAACTGGATTAGACAGAATTTACACTAAACCTGATTCCAGAGACTCTGTTTATAGTGGTATAAAGCTGAGAGTTTTAACAACTGTTCAGTTTTTTCTTTTGCCAAAATTAGTATTCACTATTTTAAAATTAACTTTTTCAAAAATCAGAAATATGCTAAGAATATTCATTTTCTGGCTGGGCACTGTGGCTCACACCTATAATCCCAGAACTTTGGGAGGCCGAGGCAGGAGAATCACTTGAGGCCAATAAGTTCAAGACTAGCCTGGGAAACATAGCAAAACCCGGTCTCTAAAAAAAATTAAAACAATAAATTAGCCAGGCATGGTGGTACACGTCTGTGGTCCCAGCTACTTGGGAGGCTGAGGCGGGAGGACTGCTTGAGCCCAGGAGGTTGAGGTTGCAGTGAGCAGTGAACATACCACTGCACTCCAGCCCAGGTGACACAACAAGACCCTGTCTCTAAAAAACATAAGTAATGTTTAAACGAATATTCATTTTCACTCCAGGGAAAGATATATACCAGTAGTTTACTTCATCTAATTCTTTACCGTAAAGCTATTCATCAAAAAGGAAAATGCACTTGATTGAGTGCAACAAACTTTTATCAAAGTAACTTCAGAGCGGTGTAATAAAGTATCTTCTCTGTTTTCACCAATATTCAAAATGCTGATGTTGAGAAATGTAAAATCTGTCTAGATTTTATTTAGTCTGGAAAATTGGTTTTGGCAATAGTGAAGAAAGTCATTTTTTGCAATTATGCATGTATATCACATGTAGTGTCAAAATCACATGGGGAACTGATAAATCACATGTAAGAAAAAACTTAAAATGCTAAACATCTGGTTTTTGTGCAGTTATGATTGAAACAGAAAAGGACTTACATTGTTTTACTAAATGTTTCTGCTAAAGTAAAAATACATTCTACATTTCAAAGTACATTGTTCATATTTAGCATTTCAATTGAAGACATTCTAGAATATTTTATGAAGGTCTGTAAAACTGAACAAAACTTCTTAAATGTTTCTCTTTTTAATTTTAATCCTATAATTTTATACGAAGTATGCTGCAGAGTTAAAGATAAGCAAAGAATAATGGTACCATACCATTAGAAAAGGACCCAGACTGGGCCGGGCATGGTGCCTCATGCCTCCAGCACTTTGGGAGGCCGAGGCAGGCGGATCACAAGGTCAGGCTCGAGACCAGCCTGGCCAATATGGTGAAACCCCACCTCTACTAAAAATGCAAAAATTATCAGGCGTGGTGGCAGGCGCCTGTAGTCCCAGCTACTCAGGAGGCTGAGGCAGGAGAATGGCGTGAACCCGGGAGGCGGAGCTTGCAGTGAGCGGAGATCGCACCACTGCACTCCAGCCAGGGCCACAGAGCAAGACTCTGTCTCAAAAAAAAAAAAAAGACCCAGATTATCTTCTCTCTTCTAAAATAAGTAAATTGAAACAAATAGGAGCGATCTAAACATAAAACTCTCTACACTATAAACTCCTGGAGGTAAGGACCTATCACTTACTCATCTCTGTGTATCCCTAGTATCCAACACAAGGCCTAGCTTTTTGGATACTTCTAAATACATCTACATATTATTCAGTTACAGAGTCAGTAATAAATGTAACTTAAATACATATTGGGGAAAAAATTAAGGTGTTACTAAAATAACAATGTAAAACAAAAAGGTCCAAAAGGAGTATGTTACATAGAAGTGACTGATCTGAACTAAAAAGACTGACCACACCAAATATTATAGCAATTAAGTACCCAAAACTAGCAAGCCACTGGAAAAATCAAATGCTAGTAAGATTATCCACTTCAATATATCCTTTGTATTAAATTACATATTGTGAGTTGACACCACTGTATTTATATGGAAATGAAAAGTTCATCCTAAGCCAGCAAAACATTTAACATACTTTGGAATTTATGTTATAAGCTGCCCTGAGGTAGAGCAAAGTTAACCTGGACACTATCAGTGAAGAGTTGGTTAAAACACTTAACAATGTATTCTAGGAAATGTTTTAGAACCCACTGGAGATGCTGTTTCTATGAAAATAATGCTACTTAACTAATACAGCCATATTCCTTCTGTCCCTACCACTCTAATGAAACTATTCACTTGAAAAAAAAAACTGGCCTTCTACTTTTGAGCCTCTTCCCAGTTCTTTGCCTAATGTTCCTGTAGTGTTTGGCAATGATGATCTCCTCCGCCTGCTTCTTGACATTTTCCTCCATGGCTTCCATGACAGTGTCTTCTCCCAGTTCTCTGATTACTACGCTTATGTGGAGCCAATTACTCTGCTTAAGTGGAACTAGGAATCATCTTTGCGTTCCCCCTACTCACCTTTCCCCACATCCCCAAGTCCTGTTAATTCCACCTTCTAAATCTCCCAAATACCAACACTTCTCTCCATCATCATGGTCACTGCCCTAGTTAGTGCACCCATCTTTAAAATTGATTACATTTATCACTCAGGGTACCTGAAGATTTTCTAAGCAGTATGGATAGCAGATAGTTTTACAGAGACTCTCAAGATTTTTTTTCTTTTTATTGAGACAGGGTATTACTGTTGCCAAGGCAGTGGTGCAATCACAGCTCACTGCAGCCTTCAAACTCCTGAGCTCAGGTGATGCTCCCACCTCAGCCTCCGGAGTAGCTGGAACTACAGGCATGCACCACCATGTCTGGCTAAGTTTTCTATTTTTTTGTAGAGACGGGGGTATCGCCATGTTGCCCAGGCTGGTCTTGAACTCCTGGTCTCAAGCAATCCACCGGCCTCAGCCTCTTAAAGTGCTGGGATTACAGGTGTGAGCCGCCACATGCACCTGGCTCTCTTTCTAGATTTTTTTTTTTTTTTTTTTTTTTTTTTTGAGACAGAGTCTCACTCTGTCGCCAGGCTGGAGTGCAGTGGCTAGTGATCTCAGCTCACTGCAAGCTCCGCCTCCTGGGTTCAAGTGATTCTCCTGCCTCAGCCTCCCGAGTAGCTGGGACTACAGGCATGCACCGCCACACCCAGCTAATTTTTGTACTTGTGGTACAGGCGGGGTTTCACCATGTTGGCAGGATGGTCTCGATCTCTTGACCTGGTAATCTGCCCACCTTGGCCTCCCAAAGTGCTGGGATTACAGGCGTAAACCACCATGCCCGGCCTCTTTCTAGATTTTCTCATCTTAAGTACTGCTTTCTAAAATTGATCTGCTTGAGATCATATCTTCAGTCAAGCAGTCATAAAAGTTTTTACATCTTTTTTGTCCTTCTACTTAAAAAAAGTACCGTGGTGCACTGTCTTAAAGTACAAAACACTGGGTGGCAAAGGGACCATTCAAAATAATGGTGTTCATATTAAAAGAATTACTCCACCAAGTAACTCAATCCATTTGCAAATCAGGTGGCTCTTATTCCTTTGCTTTTAACAAAATTTTAAGAAAAGACCTTGATGATACATCACCAAACATGATTTTTGAAGATAGGTTATTTGATTTTTGGAAAATAACTTTGAAAAGTGGAGTAACAATGCCACTTGAAACATCCTTCTGTTTGCATCTGCTTATTTATGTGAACAAGGTTTTCAGCACCACTACCTCGGTTGAGGCCCTTATCCCTTGCTTCAAAGTTTATCCAAAATGGTCTTTACAACTCCTACTTTTCCCCTCCAATGCACTCTACACTATTATCAGGTATCTCAAAAAAAATTACATAAGTAGATGAGATATTATCATTAACCTTTATAAAAATTCTTCCTAATTTCCCTCTACTACCAGATTTTTTTTAATCCAACACCTTGGCATTGTCATTTTTAGCAACCCACCACCTAATTACAGTTTATTCCCTTTGCGTGCTCATATCACCCTTTCTCCCTACAACCCACCCCTACCCTCATGCACTGGACACTGCTCTGCCCCAAACAGCCATGCCCTCTCACTCAGGTGATTCCCTCAGCTTGGAAGGCCCTTCCTTTTTTCTCTCTTCTCTGCCTGAGAAACTCCTATTCATCATTCAAGGCACTACAAATGCCATGTTCTCTGAGAAGCTTTCTAGAAATCCCCCAGAAATAATTAATGGCACTATTCATTTCTTAACAATCATTAATAGAGCATCCATGATGCCTTTTAGAGGTACGAAGATAAACCAGATAAGGGACTGTCACAGTCTTGTGAAGACAGAAATGTTATCTGACAATTCCTATATATCATTTATACTTCTAGCTAAAAGTTGTATCACTGAGCCAGAAGAACAAAAGAATAGATGGTTTATAAAAGTTGAGATACAAAATGGGTGTAAAAAAGAAGTTTTCCAGGGGGGACTTAATGCTCATAAACTATAAAGCCAAGACTCAATCCTAGGTCTGCCAGATGCCAGAGCTCAAGTTTAGGACAATGGTTAAGAGTTTGGGGTCTAGAGTTATAACACCCAGTCAAATCCCAATTCTAACACTTAACTATTATAGTTTACTTTCTTCTCCTACAAGTCTCTCAGATTTTTACATGTCCACAGAAGCGTTGTTTTTTAAAAGCAAACCTTTCATTGTACTTTTCTCATAAGGAATAACCTAAGCTGGTTTTTCAGAGCTGCAAAACTGTCATCACTTTGCCTAGAGCTAGGGAATTTGTAAAATGTGTCAATGCCCCGGGCCACACCCTAGTGTAGTAACTTGGGCATGATTTTCTCCCCTTAAAATTGCTTTTAAGGTGTAATTCAGACAAAAACACAACCACTTAGATGTAGAGTTGGATGAGTTTTGACAAATGTATATACAACTGTATAACCAACACCACAATCATCATATAGATGATGCAATCACAAGTTAACCACAGTTGTTTTTGTTTGCTTGTCACAAAGGATACAAAAAGTGGAACTTATTTGGTGTTCACGTTTTGAAAGACTTGAGCATACCAGAAATAAGCCAAACTTTGAAAACATCTTAGGGAAATGTGTTCAGCCATATTCGTTCAGACTTTTAAAGAGTTAGTTGGACAGAATACGTCCATCATGTCAAAGTTTCCCCTATGCCCTGATATAGTCAACTTCCTTCACCCACCAGCAATGGTGCCTGGAAACCACTGATCTAATTTCTTTTAGATGGAATCAAAGTATGGGTCTTTTGTGTCTTCTTTCATTAGCATAACACTTTTAAGATCCATCCATATTGCTGCCTATACAAGTAGTTTGTTCCTTTTTGCTGCTAAATAGTTTTCTATTAATTGGATGGATATTCCAGAATTATTCAGTCACCAGCTGAAAGACATCTGGGTTGTTTCCAGGTATTGGCTACTATAAACAAAGCAGCTATGAACATCTGAGTTCAAGTGTTTGTGTCAACATATGTCTCCATACCTCTTAAGTAAATACACAGGAAGGGACTGCCAGATCAGATGGTCTAATATGTCTAACTTCTTAGGAAACTGCCAACTGTTTTCCAAAGTGGCTGAAACATTTTGCATTCTCACCAGCAATGTGTAACAGTTCAAGTTTCACCATGCCTTCCCCCACACTTACTGTCAGTGTTTTTACCAGTAGTGATTTCAGAGGGTGTGTATTAATAGTAGTATTTAGTTTGGTTCACTGTAGCTTTAGTTTGCATTTCCCTAATAACTAATACTGTTGAGCATCTTTTCATGTTACTTGCCATTCATTCATCTATTTGGTGAAATGTGCTTAAATCTTTTCCTTTTTCTACAAGTTGTCTCTTTACCAAGTTATTTTTCAAATATTTTTCCCAGTTTACGTCTTGCTTTGTCATTTTAACATTGTCTTTTGAAGAAACATTTAATGAGGTTCAGTTTATTAGTTTTTTTCTTTTATGCTTCATGTATTCTATGTGTTCTCCACAAAATGATTTTTCTAATCCAAGATCATAAAGATTTCCTCCTATATTGTCCCCCAGACGTTTTACAGCTTAGTTTTTACATTCAGGTCTAAAATCCATTTCAAGTTAATTTTTACATATGGTAAGTAAGGTTGGAGGTCCATATTTTCCAAGTGGATATTCAATTGTTCTTGAACTATTTGTTAAAAACACTATCCTTCCCCCTCACCGGCCCCCCGAATTACCTTTGGCACCTTTATCAAAATATATGGACCTATTTCTGGGTTCTAGATTATAGTCCACTGATTTATGTTTCTACAATTATACCAGCACTATACTGTCTTGGATATTGAAGCTTTATAGAACCTTGAAATCAGGTAGTTTAAATCCTCCAACATTAGTCTTCTTCAAAACTGTTTTGACTATTAGGTCTTTTGCATTTCCATATAACATTTAGAATACCCTGGTACATTTCTCTAAAATAGATTGCTGGAATTTTTATTGGGATTGCATCAATCTGTAGTTCAATGTGAGGAAAATCAGTCTCTTAACCATAATGATCAAAGATCACGGTACATGTCTCAATTAACTTAAGGCCTTCATTCATTTCTCTTCATGTTTTACAGTTTTGTCATATAGGTCTTGCATATATTTTATTTAATCCCAAGTACTTCATATTTTTTGTTATAAACGGTACTGCTTTGTAAATTTCTATGTCAAATTGTTTGTTGCTAGTATTCAAAAATGCAATTAATCTTGTATAATGACTTCCTAGCCTTCAATCTTGCTAATAAGCTTGGTGTTTTTCTTTGGAGTGCAGTGGCACAATCTCAGCTCACTGCACCCTCCGCCTCCTCCTGGGCTCAAGCAATTCTCCTACCTCAGCTTCCCGAATAGCTGGGCCTACAGGCGTGTGCCACCGCACCCAGATAATTTTTGTATTTTTTATTATTGACTGATTGGAGTGCAGTGGCACGATTTTGACTCACTGCAACCTCCACCTCCCGGCCTCAAGCGATTCTCCCACTTTAGTTTCCCGAGTAGTTAGAACTAAAGGCGTCTGCCACCACACCCAGATAATTTTTGGGGGTTTGTTTGTTACCACATTTTGACATGTTGCCCAGGCTGGTCTCGAATTTCTAGGCTCAAGTGATCCGCCCATCTCGGCTTCCCAAAGGGCTGGAATTACAGGCACGCGCCACTGTGCCCAGCCATAAGCTTGCTTTTTTTTTTTTTTTGAGACAGAGTTTTGCTCTGTTGCCCAGGCTGGAGTGCCGTGGCGCGATCTCGGCTCACTGCAAGCTCCGCCTCCCGGGTTCACGCCATTCTCCTGCCTCAGTCTCCCGAGTAGCTAGCTGGGACTACAGGCGCTGCCACCACGCCCGGCTAATTTTTTGTATTTTTAGTAGAGACGGGGTTTCACCGTGTTAGCCAGGATGGTCTCGATCTCCCGACCTCGTGATCC
>NC_037680.1:80088837-80140410 GCF_003255815.1 Theropithecus gelada | reverse complement strand
TTTTTTTTTTTTGAGACGGAGTCTCGCTCTGTCGCCCAGGCTGGAGTACAGTAGCGCAATCTCCGCTCACTGCAAGCTCCGCCTCCCGGGTTCACGCCATTCTCCTGCCTCAGTCTCCCGAGTAGCTGGGACTACAGGTGCCCGCCAGCACGCCCGGGTTTCACTGTTAGCCAGGATGTTCTCGATCTCCTGACCTTGTGATCCGCCCACCTCGGCCTCCTAAAGTGCTGGGATTACAGGCGTGAGCCACTGCGCCTGGCGATTTCTCAGCATTTGCTACATATGAGATCATATCTTCTACAAATCTGCAAATGAAGTTTTTTTGGTTTGGTTTTTTGTTTGTTTGTTTTTGCCTTATTGCACTAACTGGCACCTCCGAATTAACAGGAAAGATGACAGCAGACATCATTGCCTTGTACCTGACCTTAGAAGGTGTACTATTCAGTTTTCATACTTTAGTATTAGCTGTAGGTTTTTCACAGACACCTTTGTTCAGGCTGAAGTAGTTCCGTTCTATTCCTAATTTTCTAGAATTTCTGTCACGAATAGGAGTTGTGTACTATCAAAATAACTTTTTCTGTGTCAACTGAAATGATTGATATGTTTTTTCCTTTTAATTTGTGAAAATGGTGAATTACATGGACTGATTTTTCAAATGTTAAATTAATCTTGCATTCCTGTTATAAATTCCACTTAGTCATGATGTATTATCCTTTTCATGTACTGCTGGATTTCATGTGTAAAAATCTTAAGAATTTGTGTGTCTATGTTTATGAGGAATAACAATCTGTAGTTTTCTCTTTTTATGTCTGTAATTTTGATATCAAGGTAATGCTGGCCTTATAAAACCAGGTGAAAAGTATCCCCTCCACTTCTATTTTCTGGAAAGTTTATACAGTGTTGTTATTTCTTCCTTAAATGGTTGACAGAACTTCCAGTGAAGCCATCTGTGCCTGGAGTTTTCTTTGTGGGAAGGTTTTCAACTACAAACTCAATTTCTTCAAAATATATACGGTTATTCATGTTATCCTTTTTTTTTTTTTAACCTATTTCTTTTTAAGTAAGCTTTGGTATAACAGTTTGTATCCTTTAGAAAATCTGTCCATTTCATTGAAGTTGCTAAATGTGTAGTGATAACCTTACTCATTTATCTTTTTAACATCTGTAGATGCTGTGATTATGTACCCTCTTTCATTCCTGATCATGGTAACTTGCAACTTCTCTCCTATCAAATGCTTTCTCTCCTAATATACCCATTCGATGCTATAAATTTCCTCTAAGTACTGTATCCTACACATTTTAATATAGTACATATTTATTTTCATTAAGTTAAAAATATTCTCTAGTTTCTCTTGTGATTTCTTCTTATGGATTACTTAGTAGTGTGTTATTTAATTTCTAGATATTTGGGGATTTCCCAGATATATTTCTGTTGTTTATTTATAAATTCTATTGTGTTCAGAGAACATACTTTGTATTATTTCAATGCTCCACATTTCCTGAAACTTTTGTTTATACTCCAGAATGTGGTCTATATCAGTGAAATGTATTCAGTGCATTCATACACTTGAAAGGAAAGTGCATTCTGCTGTTACTAGATGAAATGACCCATAAATTTCAATGAAGGATTGAGGTATTGTTCGTGTTTTTCTAAATCCTTACTGATTTGCTGTTTCTTCTCTCAGTTTAGAGGGGAATGTTGAAATCTATAACTGTAATTTGTATTTTTTCCTTTCAGGTTTGTCTATTTTTGCTTCATGTCTGTTGCAGCTCAATTATTAGGTATGTATATATTTAGGACTGTTATATCCTCTTTAATTAAATAATTCACTTATTATGAAATGCCCATTCCTTACTGCAGGTAATATCCTTTGCTCTGAAATACACTTTGCCTCATATTAATACAGCCATTCCAGCTTTCTTTTGATAAATGTTCCATTCTTTTTACTTTTGCCCAAAAGTGTCCTTACATTTAAAATGGATTTCTTGTAGACAGTATATAACAGTTGGGTCCTTTTTATCCAATCTCCCAATCTCTGCCCTTTAACTCGGCTTCTTTAAACATTTTACATCTGATGCAATTATTGATATGGTAGGTTTTTCAAAAAAAAATTTTTCTTTATTAACGTGTATACCTCATGTACACATGGGAGAAAACTCAGATAAATGGATAGCTAGCATAGAT
The DNA here is from genome assembly GCF_003255815.1 of Theropithecus gelada. Taxonomy (NCBI): domain Eukaryota; kingdom Metazoa; phylum Chordata; class Mammalia; order Primates; family Cercopithecidae; genus Theropithecus; species Theropithecus gelada. The sequence continues at coordinate 80,138,225 of NC_037680.1, read as the reverse complement.
CTATATATGGTGACCTTTAATCTACTATCTTGCTATTCAAATTCTATTTGTTTCATTTTTTCCTGCCTCTTTTTGACTATTTTATCTTTCCTACTTGTATATTTGCAAAACCTCTGTTTTCTTTGTTCTCATTGCTTATTCTAAGGTTTACAATATACACCTTTAATTTATCTTACCCTATTTTCAAAGAGCATTTTACATCATAGGTAGTATATGAACCTTAGATGAGTATACAGTGGACCTGTGAATTGTATAGGCCCATGGGTTTGAACTGTGTGGGTCCACTTTCATGTGGATTCAACCAAATGCAAATCAAAAATATAGTATTCATGGGATGTAAAACCCATGTATTACAGAGGGCCAACTTTTTGTATATGCAGATTCCACAGGGCTGGGGGACTTGAGTATGCATGAATTTTGGTATACTTGGGGGATCATGGAACCTATCCCCTGAGTGTACTGAGGGGGGACTAGACTTGTGTTTCCCCCTCTCATTATTTATGCCAATAAAGCTACTTTTGTATTTACTCTAAATAATAAATTATTTTTTATATCAGTGATCTTCAAAAGAGACTAAGATATGGGGAAATGTCTTTATATTTACTCATGTATTTACCACTTATTCCTCACTTCTTTTTGTAGAACTGAGATTTCATCTGCTATCACTTTTCTTTTGCCTGGAAAAGTTTATTTTAGTATCTCTTAGCATATATGTACTAGTTTTTAATTCCTATGCATCCCTCCTTTTTTTTGGTCTGTAAAGATCTTTAATTTAGGGCCGGGCGCAGTGGCTCACACCTGTAATCCCAGCACTTTGGGAGGCTGAGGCAGGCAGATCACCTGAGGTCCAGAGATCGAGACCAGCCTGACCAACATGGAGAAATCCCGTCTCTACTAAAACTACAAAATTAGCCAAGCGTGGTGGTGCATGCCTGTAATCCCAGCTACTCTGGAGGCTGAGGCAGGAGAATGTCTTGAACCAGGGAGGTGGATGTTGCTGTGAGCTGAGATCGCACCACTGCACTCCAGCCTGGGCAACAAGAGCGAAACTCCATCTCAAAAAAACAAACAAACAAACAAAAAAAAACAACTTTAATTTAGGAAGGATATTTTTGCTAAGTAAAGGACATTGGGTTGACATTTTCCTTCATTACTTTAAAGATTTTGCTCAATTCTCTGACTTAACAGCTTTATGATGAGAACCATGCAGTCATTCTTATCTCTGTTCCTCTGTACGTAATATGTCATTTTGCCTCTGATCATCTTTAAGATTTTCTAAGGTACTGGTTTTTAGCAAATTGATTATGATGTGCCTTGGGCAAGATTTTCTTTGTTTCTTCTATTTGGGGTTTACTGACCTTCTTGGATCTGTGAGTTTATAGTTTTGTGGCAGACAACTTCTAAAACAGCTCCCAATGACTTCTGCCTCATAGTATTCATGCCTTTATGTAATCGCTATCCCTTCAGTGTTGACTAATCCCATTAACTTGCTTTAACAAACAGAAAATGGCAAAAATGACAGGTCAACACTTCTGAGATGAGGTGAAAAAAGGACTAGTGTCTTGCTTGCATTCTCTCTTTGGCACTTCTTGCTTGTTCATTCTAATGAAGTTAGCTGCCATGTTGTGAGCTGCCCTATGGAGAGACCTATGTGGTCCAGAATTGTGGGCAGCCTGTGGCCAACAGCCAATGAAGAAGCCAAGGCCCTCAGGCCAACAACCCACAAGGAACTAAACCCTGCCAATAACCATAAGTGAGCCTGAAAGCAAAAGTTTCCCTCAGTCAAGCCCTGAGATTATTGCAGCCTCAGCTGATACCTTGATTGTAGCCATGTGAAGAGTCCCTGAACCAGAGCGCCCAGCTGAGCCATGCAGAGAAACTGGGACATAATGGATGTTTTGTTTAAGCTGCCAATTTTTGGAATAACGTTTTAGGTAGCAATACATAACTAACACAGTTTTCATCAGATGTGGAAACATTTTGTCTAAGATTGTTTCAACTCTTTTTCCTCTCACATCTCCTGGGGACTCCATTTACAAATATATAAACACTATTTGATCTTGTCTCACATTATCTGTTGCTGTTTTCCTTTTTGCCTTTTTTTCCACTTTTTTCTCTGTGCCTTATTTTGGATAGTTTCTATTGTCACGGCATCAAGGTTGCTAATGCTTTCTTCTACAGCGTGTGTTTTTCATCTCCAGAAACATTATGTTTCTCTTTCTCTCTTTTTAAAGACATGTTCCATGTCTCGCTCATGTTCATGTTTTCCTTTACTTTCTTGATCACATGTGGCATTTATAGTAGCTACCTAAGAGAAAAAATTTTATTTCCTTCTTTCCAGTGCCTGTTGTTCAATGTCTGAAAACCACTATTTTGTGGGGTTTTAAAATTCCAGTTTTAGGAGGGAGGGTAAACCTGATTACTGTTGCTCTCTCTTGGCCGAAAGCCTATTATTTCTTTATAAAAGCTCTCCAAGTGATTCTAATGTACAGCTTTCAGACTCAGTGGGTTAGTAGCTTTGATTTTCTTAAAAGAAAATTTCCTTCCAGAAAGCACACATTTTTTCCTGAGCTGATTAGTCTTGATGGATTTAAAAGCTTGTATCTCAAAGTGCTACATCATAATTAGCTAATATCAAAGAAGCTTTTCACTAAAAGAAATGCCCAATATTACTTGGCAAAGAAACTGAGAAACCATTATTCTGTGGAAGAAAGTTTCATATGGAAACATTTAAACTGAAGTATCTGATTATAAGGTGACACAAAGTAATGTTCTAAGGCATGGAGGTAGGAATAATAATGTGGAAAAATAATCTTCCTGAGGCCAAAGGAAACAGAAAAACACTTATAGAAACCATTCACAAAAAGCATGTCCAATAGGAACAATATAGATAACCATCAGTTTTACAAAATCAAATATTCACAGAATTTTACTAGTGTAACTTTCAAACTCATGAACCTTGTAAACTCAGTAAAAATGCAAATACAAATAAATGAAACTTCACATAGTAAAAAATAAACAAGATTTTCTTCAGTACCAGCAAATTTCATTTCTATGTAGAGGTTTCTTCCCATCTATCCATATATCCTTCTGAAACTTACCCTTTTCCAAGTAAGAACGTGGAGCCCACGGCGGGTCCTCTTCAGCATAAGGATCACTATACTCAACCACAGCAGCTTCCTCCTCTTCGTAATCTTCTGGGGGGGGAGGAGGTGGGGGAGACTCATCAAAGACTGGTTCTTCCACAGGAGGCGGTGGAGGTGGCGCATCTGAAACTAAGAACATATCAGGCTGACAACAAAACTATACGTTATGTGAAGTTCAGTATTTCCTATCCAAGCTTCTGGGTTCATGGAATATAAACCTAGACTTGAAAATAAACATAATATTCCTTCAAAAAATGAATGAGCAAGAGAAATCTTCCCACCAACTATAATGTTCTAGAGCTCCAAGTATGACGTTCTCCTTCTCTTGCCCTTGGATTAGTGCTAATGGATACTGAATAAAGTTTAGACAAAATAATTACTAACTGAGCCTCTGGAACCTGTTTATACTAATACAAATCCTCTTGTTAAAGAGATCAGTACGGCCAGGAGCGATGGCTTGCGCCTGTAATCCTAGCACTTTGGGAGGCCGAGGTGGGCGGATCACCTGTGGTCAGAAGTTCGAGATCAGCCTGGGCAACATGGTGAAATCCTGTCTCTACTAAAAATACAAAAATTAGCCGCACATGGTCATGGGCGCCCATAATCCCAGCTACTCAGGAGGCCAAGGCACGAGAATCACTTGAACTGGGGAGGTGGAGGCTGCAGTGAGTCGAGATCACGCCACTCCAGCCTGGGTCATAGAGCAAGACTGCGTCTCAAAAACACCACCACCAAAAAAAAAAAAAAATCAAAAAAGCGGGGATCGGTACAATACAGCTGAGCTTTACACTGTATTCAAGGATAAGTTATCAGAAATACTAACAATGAAAACCATATTTCACAAATTTTTAAAATATTTTTTCACTTAAATGAGTCCAGGGAATAGTAAAATTTTAGTAACCCACTACTTTCCTCTTAATGAATTTTTCTAAAATAGCATTTTACCAAATTCAAGAGGAAAAAAAATCATCAACAAACTTGGGTTACTTCATCTATGAAGATGTTTGTTTATAGAATTTCTTCTAATTCAGACTATCATCCAGAATTTCTTCAGGCTAAATGTCCAAGTGTACTATCAGAGTAATTTAAAATATCTCCCATGGAGATCTGCCTCCACAGCTTGCATGTCAATATATAGTAACATCAAAAAGATTATCTTCAAACTCAGCTACTTTAAGCTTTCAAAATGGTTGGTACATACTTGAGCACAGCTGAACAGAATGAAATGAATAAACCTGTGTTTATCAGCTCCCCAGGTTTAATGAACGGCACTAATTCTTATTTATGAGGTACGAGTATAGTTCCCATGTGATTCTCTATGCAATCCAATGTATTTAGTATTTTTTAATCTAAGCCTACCAATTGAATTAAATGGATTTTTTTTTTTTTTTTTTGAGACGGAGTCTTGCTCTGAAACCCAGGCTGGAGTGCAGTGGTGCAACCTTGGCTCACTGCAAGCTCCGCCTCCCGGGTTCACGCCATTCTCCTGCCTCAGCCTCCCAAGTAGCTGGGACTACAGACGCCCGCCACCACGCCCGGCTAATTTTTTGTATTTTTAGTACAGATGAGGTTTCACTGTGTTAGCCAGGATGGTCTCGATCTCCTGACCTCGTGATCCACCCACATCAGCCTCCCAAAGTGCTGGGATTACAGGTGTGAGCCACCGTGCCTGGCGAATTAAATGGATTTTCAAAGACTGCTGATGCCTGGTGGGAGCCAGCCACATCAACACCATGCTGTCTCTATCAGTATTCTTCCCGTCTGCTGTGCCCCTCTATACTGATCTACTTTATAAACTTTAAAACTTCAGTCATTAAATAGAATGTCTTTCATCCAAATAGTTTTTATTAATAAACAAAGGATATAGATATGTGATTTACCATATACTTGGGTGAGAAAGAGCAATTTATCCTATTTCCATTTGTAAGATAAAAAGACTTTAAACAATTGCACAGAACCATAGATCCAAAGGAACTTTCAAAACAATAACCTTGAGAAATGTCACTACAAAATTACTCAAAGATGTTGCCATTGGTCATTTTTACTTTTCTTGTAACTGCCAGTTTAATAAGCTACCACTTTTGACTTAAAATGTTCCAATTACTCAGCTAGCCCTTTGTAATGCATTATTTCATTTCATCTTTACATTGGGAGGTGGTATTTTTCATTTTATAGATGTGGAAACTGGCTTTCCAAGATTAAGTATTCCGACAGCAAGTAAGTGGAAAAGCACCTGAACTCCAATGCCTGTTATCTTAAAAGCTACACTACTATGGGCTGAGATAAATTTTAAAATCTTCAAGTCATGCTTCATTAGTATTTATTCAACAAACATTAACTAATATGGCTGGATATTATGCTCGGCATTGAGAAAAGGGCAGTAGGCAAAAGTCATGAAGACACGAACGACCAAACCTTCATTTACAATTGAGTGTAGTGTGTGCTTTAAGATACTACAGGAGCACACAGCATAAACCACACTTGTTATGTGGGTGAGGAAAGGCTTCCTGAAACCTGAAGGAAGAGTAAGAGTTAATGGGGAGGAAGCAGGGAGGGTAGGATGGTGTAGGGATTGATATTTCATGTCAGATATAAAGAATAAAACAAGGCCAGGTGGGGAGGCTCACGCCTGTAATCCCAGCACTTTGGGAGGCTGAGGCAGGTGGATCACTTGAGCTCGGGAGTTCAAGACCAGCCTGGCCAATATGGCGAAACCCCGTCTCTACTAAAAATACAAAAATTAGCCGCATGTGGTGGCGCACACGTGTAATCTTAGCTACTCGCGAGGCTGAGGCACGAGAATCACTTGAACCCAAGAGGGGAAGGTGGCAGTGAGCCAAGATCACACCACTGTACTCCAGCCTGGGTGACAGAGTGAGTCTGTCTCAAAAAAAAAAAAAAAAAAAAAAAAAAAAAAAAAAAAAAAAAAAAAAAGGACAATACAAGTAGGAAGGTAAGAAAGCAAGAAACTTTCAAAGAACTGTCCAAAATTCAGTAGCCAGAGACATGAGGAAGCTGAAGAGGATGAGGAAGGAAGGGCCTTACAGCAGTTTGGACTCTATCCAAAGAGCCATGGGGAGCCACAGAAAGATTTTAAGGTGAATAACAGGGTCATAGCTGTACTTCTTACCCCAGTATAACTAGGTCACTATAACTGGTTTCAAATTATTCCAGACTTCTTCCAAACATTAAACTTAATGCACAGTATTTGCTACCACGGAATATCTTCGAAATAATATACCTGGAAAGCTTTGAAGATAATTACAAAGAATTATCTTTGAAGACATACCAAAAAAAAGTATATATCTTCCCAAGGTGAATGTTTTTTAAAGAGTTTAAAGACTTAAACATTATTTGAATGTTTAAGTCCTGCCACGTCTGTAAAATTAGTCACAGCACACCTCATACACAATTTTTTAATACATAGTGTACATGAGAAACATATATGATTGTAGGAAGAGATGAAAAAGACTAATCTAAAAGGCAATCAACTGTGACAGGGTGGCCAAATTAGGGAATGACTTTTTAAAATACGGGTAGTGCTGCTGTAATAATGTTTTGCAGTCATCTACTTAAGACATTTCTAAGTCTTAAATTGATACTCATGCACTTTACTATTAAATTAAAACAATACTTCTTAGGTTTGGTTCATGAAACATTTTGCTGTTTCTACAAAGTTTGCAGCTTTCACTGGTGACTGGCGAAAACCAATGACATCCTGCTTTAAACCCTATTCAACTTTAGAGTCTCATTTTTTGCTAAGAAAATGACACTTAGGCCGGGCACGGTGGCTCAAGCCTGTAATCCCAGCACTTTGGGAGGCCAAGATGGGCGGATCACGAGGTCAGGAGATCGAGACCATCCTGGCTAACACGGTGAAACCCCATCTCTACTAAAAAATACAAAAAAAAAAAAAAAAAATTAGCCGTGCGTGGTGGCGGGCACCTGTAGTCCCAGCTACTCGGGAGGCTGAGGCAGGAGAATGCCATAAACCCGGGAGGAGGAGCTTGCAGTGAGCTGACATTATGCCACTGCACTCCAGCCTGGGCGACAGAGCGAGACTCCATCTCAAAAAAAAAAGAAAAGAAAAGAAAATGACACTTAGTTGCTATACAAACATTCGTGTTTCATTAATGGATTAGTCTTCAGTGTCAGTTTCAAAATCTGGCCTTCACTCCAGAAGCTGCTCAGAACCACTTTCGTTCAGAATGAATGACAATATCTCACAGAACATGCAGTAGCAATTGATCGGGAGAATTCTCTAAGGTGCATGCTCATCACAATAGTAAAAACAGAAAAAACTCCCAGGGTATTATTCAAGTGACTACCTTCATTAATCATTGTAATTAAACAGGATTTGTGATGGAAGAAAATTCTCTTTTACTGTAATGACATTTACTTAGACTTTCCACTTTGTACGGAGTATGTAGAATGGAACCAGCATTGGAAAGTCCTTCAATTCCGGTACTGTAATCAAATCCTTTTCTACTTGGTACTTACCCTGTTTAGATGCAGCAGATATTTTTTAAAACCTGAGAACAGTGACCTTGTATCCCACACTTGACCTCACAAGCCTGGCAGAGGATCACACTATGGCTGTGCTTGGCACATGCTGAACTATTAATAGTTGAAACTTGCTGAGAGGCAGTTTTCTCCTCGATCCAATGTGGGTCACACCCAAGCTAAAGAAGAGTGGGCCCCAATAGCATAATTTAAAACATATGAAATCTACCTAATTATATGTGAAAATAGCTCTTAAACTCAACAAAACATCTTACAAAGTCACAATGTGGTAAACATTACAGATGTTCATGGAGTACCTTCCAATAAACAAAAGTAAGTAAAATAGACGATTTTCAGAAATTAGTAAATACAGATGCAAAGGCATCTGAAAGACACTGAGCCCTCAGGCCAGTATGACTGAATTATTAGTTAAAATACAACCACATCTAGAAGAATGTGCTGATTAAAGGGGGGCATTGAGTCAGCTACAGCAGCAGAAAAAAGGGGCGACCAAAAGTGCCTGCTATGGTCAGATGCTTTTCCAAGTGCTGGGGAAACAGCTAGCAAGCAAAACAGGCAAAAATCCTTGCTCTTATAGAGCTTACATTCTAGTATTGGCAGTGCGTATTTCCAAATAACCAGGAATCCTAAGCCACAGATTGCAAATTTTTCTATCCCACCAGTGAGGTCATCCATCCTTGTTATGAGATATATACACTGGACTACTTTGGTCTGATGACATGAGATCTTTAATATCATTCTCCTAGTTCAAATCATGTAACCTTATTATTGTGATGTAACCCTCACAAAGACTGCCCATAGGAAGAGGATTCGTCCATCGTACAGTCTATGTTCACTGGTGTCTGTGACAGCAATTCCTCACTGAATGTTGATACAGGCCTCCTGATTTGTCATCGGTCTCCTGAGCTCCATAATGCTTCCCTAGAAGACTCAAGGTATCAACAAAATTAGTTACCTGAACAGGCCAAGGGAAATTCATTCCCAACCTATGAGGCCTCTTGGGAGACAGACTGGCAGCCTGGTCCTCTGAGCCCTACCAAAAATGGCCCTTCTGATATTTGAAATCACAAAACTGGAGGAAGATTCTCAGGCCACCTATAATAGCCCTAAAACTCCAGTGATAAGAAACTAGACTACCACTTATCTGAGCAACCCAGAGAAAAAGATGAGATATCTAGTGATTAAAGAATACCTCCTCAGTTGGAGGTGATCTTTCTTTTCTTATATGTGCCTTATTTTATATGTATTTGTCTTATATCTTTACTACTAGTTATTTAAAAGTAGAAAATTTCTCTATTTTATCTCCACTAGCCAGATAGTGACTTGTTCATAATATTGAAATGTCTGAAGTATCAGCAAATGAATGACTATCCAGTCAATCACATATAAATGACATTTTATGCCTATAATCTGATCTACAGCATAAAGAAGACATAAACTTACTATTTTCTTGGACTCTGGCCACAAATCCCATTAAAGGTAACTGAGGAGTTACCTGTAGGATGGAGGGAGGAGGAGGAGCAAGAGATACTGCAAAAACAAAAAAGGTGTGGAGGATAAGGGATAAGGGCGAGTTACATTAAAAGGAAAGGATAATACAATAAAATAAATACATAAAGGAGGGAAACTACCATTCACAAACATTTTATCAGTGATCTCAAGGATCCCCTGTTGAGGGACAACTCATTAACACATAAAACAAAGTACTGGGGGAATTTTTAGTAAGTTTTTGAAAATCACAACAGGAAGCATTTAGCATACAGAGATATGTTAAATATATATAACATAATCATATGTTTTATATATATATAACATATAACTGATCTTTTTTCATATCATAACATCATGCCTTCTCAGTGAAAGCATTTCTGCAGATTACCATGTTGTTTTCTGAATTTTACATTTAAATGTTTGTCAATACAGAGAGAAAAAATATTACATCCCAACACTCTAAATGTATACTTTTTATTACTCTAATAATAGGCAAGTTAATTGGTTCTTCACTCATTAATTAGACAAATACTGACTTCCTACTAAGTAAGTGGCAAACACCTGCTATGAAAACAGTTATCAAAACCATCCTCTGAGAATCGGGTGCTATGTCATTACAATTTTTCATAATCCGAACTCATTGGTACATTTCCTCCCTGATGGTGTAGAAAAGTGCAGGCCTTAATCAAATCATTCCACTCTCCTTCCCAAGGTAGATTTCCCTGCAACTCAATCACCTGGCACAGTGCCTAGAGCTAGTAAACTGTCAACAAATGTTTAACATATATAAATGCACTAATAAGCCAGGTATCTGTGGAAACTAAAGAGGCAAAAACAAAAAAAGAAAGATTACAGTTACAGTTTCCTTTAGAATGGGTACGAAGTATGATATGCATTTTCTTATAAAGAGAAAATGACTGTATTTGCTCCAAAATATAGTTAAGACTAATAAAACTAAAAAGATGAACACGTCTCTGCTCTAAGGAGACCACATTCTATTGAAATAGAAGAATACATGATAATCTTAACCCAACAATATTTGTAGCAATTCCCCGGAAGTAGTGGTGGAGGTGAGGAGGGCTACAATGAAATGACCTCTCAACAGGGACTTGAAGAAAGGAACCCGCCAAGCTGACAGGGGTTGAGAAAGATAATCAAGTTGAGAGAACCAAGTGAGGGTGAAGGCTCAGAGGCATAAAACAGCATAACCAGTTCACAGGACCAGAAATGCTTCCATATGGCTAGGAAAAGATACCCAAAGATAAAGTAAAAAACCCAGAAATATCAGTGGGAGGATATGAAATAGGGAAGGATCTTATATGCCTGGTGGAAGAGTGCTTAGTGGAAACAGGTTGGATTTTCAAGTCACTCAGCCTCAAATCTCTGATCCATCATTTCCTGGCTGTATGGATAGTCAGTCAATTAACTTCTTCAGGCCTATTCCATAAATGTGATACGAAAACAAGGTAAAGCAACCTACTTCACATAGTGGCTGCAAAGACTAAAAAAAGACAATGGATGTGGAAAGCCTAACCCAGTGGCTGGCATATAATAAATTAAAGCAGTTTCTAGAAAAGGAGAGAACTTTAAAAGTGTGGGAAGAGAGTACTTGGCAACTAATGATTTAGCTAGCATATCAAGGACAGCAACAAGTTGAAGATCATTCTTAGATTTTTACCCTTCGTAACTATGAAGATGGAGATGCCAATAACTATGTTAAGCCTGGTAGGCAGTACTGGGAAAGAAATGGGATGGTAAACGGGTAAGTCAGGGACAGATAATGATATGATACATTTGGGTTGAGATTATGCAAAATATCTAGAGTTGATGCTATGGACAGATGCAGGGAGGACATACAAATGCACAGACAAGAATTAAGCAGATAATCTTGAATATCTAGATGCAAAGAACAGAGTAGTATAACTCTAGAAATTGGTACCTTTCTTTAAAAGACACCTTTGGTTAGGTTTTTCCCTAAAGTCATAATTCTTGGCAGTAAATCCTTGATTTGTGTGTCTGCTTCCCACTCAGAGGCTTACAACAACTGTTGATATGTTCATAATACCACTTCCAAGGGTAAGCAGAAGACAATGAAAAGAGAAGGTAGCACAGACAAAAAAGGTAAAACTGAGAAACAGTAGCAGGCAGCAACTGGCACTAGAAGAGTAGAGACAAGGCATGTGTTCACATCCAAGATGAAATGCTCCTTTTCTGTTGGAATATATTCTAACCTTCCATGTAACAGAAAAGTGGGAAATTTCCCACTTCAGTCATTGTTTCTCTACCAAATATAAAAAAAGACCTTTTGGTACTCAGCTAAAAAAGAACAATTAGGTGCTTAACTTACAGCAGTCTTTTTGTGGGTAGACTGAGGTTGAGGTTGTTTTTTTTAAGATGAATATGCTTATTTCTTTTCTACTTCTGAAAGTGAAAATCTGAAGCCATAGTGGTTTTAAGAAGTACACCAGCGGCCAGGCACGCTGGCTCATGCCTGTAATCCCATCACTTTGGAAGGTCGAGGGGGGTGCATCACCTGAGGTCAGGAGTTCAAGACCAGCCTGGCCAACATGGTGAAATCCCATCTCTACTAAAAATACACAAATTAGCCAGGCGTGGTGGCAGGTGCCTGTAATCCCAGCTACTCGGGAGGCTGAGCCAGGAGAATCACTTGAATCCGGGAGGCAGAGGTTGCAGTGAGCTGAGATCACACCATTGCACTCCAGCCTGGGCAACAAGAGCGAAACTCCATCTCAAAAAAAAGAAGTCCACCAGCAGCCAGGGAAAGATCAATCGCAGTTCTTCCTTAAAAGAATGACTTGGTAACAAGTTAGACTTTTTTCAAAGCTAGTCTAAGGCATGTTCAAAAATTCAGTTCCGTCTGGGGTTACAAAGGTCATCCCAAATTCTACTTTTCTCCAGCACAAACCTTTAACAAGGTGGTCCAAATTAATTCAGATACCACATCATTTTATTGTTGGACCATGTACGATCTCATCTGACAAGAATGTCTGTGAGCCAGAATATACTGTCTTTCTTGGAGTTGAGCTGAAACCAAACCATTTTTAAGTGAATTTAAGCAGAATTCTGAGCAAAGAATTGTTGCAATATTCAGTTCTAATCCTAGTCATTTTGTGAACAGGCAAACAAGAGCAGGAAGCAAACTTGTTTTCATTTCATTTAGCTAAAATGATTCCTCATAAGACAAGACTCTCCCAATAACCACCAAAAGATCTCCAAACTTAGATTCTGTTACATAATTTTCACAATATACAAGAATGAAGTTAATGTGAAGACAGGCTCACCATGTGACTGGAATTTATAAAGAGATCATAAGTAGAAGAGCTATGAGAATTACAGCTGTGTGCACAAAGCAACGTTTAGATATAAACAGTAAAAGGCTTTCCAAGCAAACCAAACCTAAATGATGAGTCTGTGCTGATGAAATGTACAGACTTTCCAAGTACAACCTTCCTGGTTATTTATAGAGTTATTTGAAGCATCACTGAAGCTTGTATTTTAAATGTCCAATTTAAAAGGTTTGGAAAAATAAAATTAAGTTTTTACATCTTATTTTTACAGCTTTATACTCTGAGAATATTAGACAAAATAAGCACTCTAAACACTACTTCTAAAGCCATTACTGAACATCACATTTAGATGATATATATATGTATGTTATATAGCCCATGCGAGTTTAGATGCTTATATTTTTTTCCCAGTGAAGGAAATAAACAATTTGTAAGTGTAGTATTTTCTAAACATGAATACCAATGTAGAACAAGAGGTAGGTAAAAGTGAATTCAGGCTGGACGCGATGGCTCACACCTGTAATCCCAGCACTTTGGGAGGCCAAGGCAGTAACAAAATGACTAGGATTAGAACTGAATACTGTGACAATTCTTTGCTAAAAATTCTGCTTAAATTCTCTTAGAATGGTTTGTTTTCTGCTCAACTCCAAGAAAGACAGTATATTCTGGCTCACAGACATTCTAGTCAGATGAGATCTTACATGGTCCAAAAAGAAAATGATGTGATATCTGAATTAATTTGGACCACCTTGTTAAAGGTTTGCCTTGGAGAAAAGTAGAATTTGGGATGACCTTTGTAACCCCAGATGGAAGTGGATCACTTGAGGTCAGGAGTCAGACACCAGCCTGGCCAACCTGATGAAACCTTGTCTCTATTTAAAAAAAAAAAAGAGAGAGAGAGGGGCGTGGTGGCATGCACCTGTAGTCCCAGCTACTTGGGAGGCTGAGGCAGGAGAATCGCTTGAACCCAGGAGGTGGAGGTTGCAGTGAGCCGAGATTGCACCACTGCACTCCAGCCTGGGCAACAAACAAAGCAAGACTTTGGGGAAAAAAAAAAAATCTTCCTGCTCCTGCTCTTTATTTATACTTTGCTAAAGCCCCATCACATCAGTATTCTTCTAGACATTTTAGACATTTATGGTGGTGCTGTAACATCTCTTGGAACCAACACTCACTTTATGAACTTTTTCCCAAAAACTTTTAAGAAATTATGAGCAGTAAAATACATGCTACTTTCTCCTAAAGCCTTTAATATTTACATGCTACATTACTGATTCATTAACAAACAAGGTTTATGTAAGTATACATATACATACTCACATATGGATATATGTATATTCTTCTTGACCACAAGGTGCTTCATATTTACATTTAAAGTAGAGACTGTTAACTCATAATTAGCCCTATGTGTTTCTATGACCCCCCCCCCTTACCACTGGCAACATGAATGATAAATTGGTATTCCTATTTCATTGGCTGGATTAGATTAAGAAATAATGAGAACCAAAGGGATTTCAGTTATGCCCTGATCAAAGGGTTCCTTTCAATAACTTGTTTCTGAAATAATCTCATGAAAAAACAATTATTGTGCTCCTAAGACTTGGCACTAGACACTGGGTGTTACGTATTTTAACTCCTATAATTGCCCTTTTTCAAACTCAGATCAAATTGTACATTAATAAATATAGTAATAACACTGCTAGATGTACACCTCACAGAACCCCACTGAATTTATATTCACATGACACCCTCCAGATTGTCAGCTCACTTCCTGAGAAGCATGCAACCACAGCAAGATTCCAATTATCAAAAAAAAAGAAAAAAAACCTCATAAAACACACACTTCAGATCATTTTTGTTAAATCAGAGTATTAGTTACTTGAGAAAGCACAACAAATATTCTCATTGTAAATATGAAAAAAATAGGGACAATTGCAGGGCCAGTGGGAGTAATACAGAAGACTTACATAATTCTTTTTTGAGATAGGGTCTCACTCTGTTGCCCAGGCTGGAGTACAGTGGCACAATCTTGGCTCACTGAAACTTCCACCTCCTAGCTCAATCAATCCTTCTGCCTCAGCCTCCTGAGTAGCTGGGACTGCAGGCACCTGCCACAGCGCTTGACTCATAAATAATATTCTAATGAATATAAAATAAAAGTACATCCAACAGCCTTAGAACACTGATTCACAAATCATTAAGTCTTGCAAAAAGAGATCTTCCAAGAAAATGGTTTAGTTAGAAAAACAACTAGTTTAGAAAAAGTACTCTGATTAACCAACTAACAATGCTGTGGCCACCCACTTTAAACAGTTATCAAATCCCTGGAGATGAAAGGCAGAACTTAATAGAGCAGAGTACAGAAAAACAAAAAAGTGCAACTAAATTGACTCACACATTACACAGAAAGCCTAACAATCCCAATTCACCTTACTTCCATGAGTGAGAAAAATACTTTTCCTTAAAATCATTTCATAAAGTGGGAATATTTTTACTTTAACATATACTTTCAAGCATTTGAAAATCAGATTTACAAAGAAACTATTGAAATATGTATTATAAAATACATTTAAATATGTGCCTAAACAGCCTTCAAATAAATTCTACCTACAGCGTTCTCATAGGACTATTTTGGAGCATACACGAACAAAGCATGAAATATCCCTGTATAGGCTGGGTGCGGTGGCTCAAGCCTGTAATTCCAGCACCCTGGGAGGCCGAGACAAGCGGATGACTTGAGGTCAGGAGTTTGAGACCAGCTTGGCCAAGATGGTGAAACCCCGTCTCTACTAAAAATACAAAAATTAGCTGGGCATGGTGGCAGGCGCCTGTAATCCCTGCTACTTGGGAGGCTGAGGCAGGATAATTGCTTGAACCCGGGAGGTAGAGTTTGCAGTGAGCCGAGATTATACCACTGCACTCCAGCCTGGGTGACAAAGCAAGACTCAGTCTCAAAACAAAACAAAACAAAAATTAGCCAGGCGTGGTGGCAGGTACCTGTAATCCCAGCTACTCAGGAGGCTGAGGCAGGAGAAACGCTTGAACCGGGAAGGTGAGGTTGCAGTGAGCCAAGATTGTGCCACTGCACTCTAGCCTGGGCAACAGAGCGCAACTCCATTTAAAAAAAAAAAAAAAAGAAAAGAAAAGAAGAAAGAAATTTCCCTGTATATACTTACTATATATCATGTATAGTTCGTCTCAAGCTCTAACAGTGAAGCATCTCTCAGTTCCATAATGGAACCAACCCATTTTGGACTAACATCTGAGAGGGCCAAGGAGACAGCCCAGCTTCAGCAGAACTATGAAACAGGCTATAACTAAAATTTAAAATTTTTATAAACTAAAATTTAAAAATAAAAAATGCATTTAAATACAAAACAGCACCTGAACAAATGTAAATCTGAAAACATGGTTTAAAAGAAAAATGTATAAAAAGGGCAGTTTTGTCAAAATTTAAGTTCGGAATGATTTAAAAAGAACTGCACAGCCAAAAACACAAAATGTGATAAAAGATAGAAGTATGTATCAATTAAGGCAGTTGGTATTCACACTATGGTTTGCACTGGATGGACTACAAATACAGCATTTAACTTACAAGAGGGACCCAGAACAGAGAAGGAATTTGGATAAATGAACAAGGGATTCATTTGGCATTTAACAAACAGTTCCTGAGCAGTATTCCAGGATGTAACTGTTTAAAAGACTGACAAGGTCTCAGGCTTTCATGCACTTTATATCACATCCTTTCATCCACCTTCCTCTCCACAAAAGAGAAGACTTGGGAGGGTAAGAAAAGATTTTTTTTAATATGTAGGTAGGACAACAGAAAGAACATGGAACTCAGGCCAGGCACGGTGACTCACGCCTGTAATCCCAGCACTCTAGGAGGCTGAGGTGGGTGGATCATTTAAGGTCAGGAGTTTGAGACCAGCCTGGCCAACATAGTGAAACCCCATCTCTACAACAAAATACAAAAATTAGCTGGGTGTGGTGGTGGGTGCCTGTAATCCCAGCTACTCAGGAGCCTGAGGCAGGAGAATCACTTGAACCCAGGAGGCGGGCGTTGCAGTGATCAGAGATCACGCCACTGCACTCCATCCTGGGCAACAGAGCGAGACTCCATCTCAATTTAAAAAAAAAAAAAATTAAAGAACAGAAAGAAAGAACATGGAACTTAGAAAACCTAAGTTCAAATCCTAACCTGACCATCACCTCAGCCTCATTTTCCTCACCTATAAGATATAGGAAAATGATCACCAATCTTATTTTGTACATGATTCTAAGAATCAAATGAGATAATATGAAAACATTAGTTAAATTAAGTGTTTATGCTGAAGGATCAAATTTCTTCTGCAAGACTCTTACAAAGAATATCACTATAGATCGCAGCCACAGAGACAAACTGCAGCTCCATAAAATTCAAGGCTTATCAAAGATGGAATGAGTTGAACCCAGTATCAGAGGTGTTCACACATAGGCTTACTGGCTTCTTGGCAAAAATACAGAAAAATACAGTAAGTTGACATACCATGTCCACAATAGTCATGGTGTCTAATATTTGTTCTTGCCCTCTCTGGGGAGTAAACAAAATAATAATTATGTATAGCATTAAATATGTTCCAGATTAGTTATTCCGTATGCATGATACAACCGATTATTCAGTGTAATTACTGTATCTGATTCAATTTACCCAACTCCTAGTTTTTCCACCATGGGTTTGGTATGAGAATTGTATAAGCTAATATAATTCCCTAGCACAAAATAGCTTCAAAAATGTTCTCTTTTCCTTTGTTACTTCTAAATTCTGTTCATGTGCACCCAACTTTCATTATTTGTTATTTATAGAGTAAGGATGTCTGATGAAATAAAAAGGAAATACCATTCACCACAATGTTATTTTAAAAAGCAAATAACCACTAAAATATTCAAAAAAATTCTGTTCAGAAAAATTAAGTTCTATGACTTTACCTGGAAATCACGTACTGATTTTTTTTAAGAATTGAAAGATACAGTATTAGCAACCTACAATTCATTCATTCTCCCATTCATTCAACAAATGGTACTAACCACTACCATGCACTATTTGTAACTAAGGGTTTTTTGTAGTTGAAAGTTTTTAATTAGATACATTCTATAGAATGCAAAAAAAAAAAAATCTAACCTGGATTCTGGCTATAAAAAGGTCCTCCATTCATCTGATTCTGAAGGCTTGTTTGTGAAGTGATGGAAGGAGGGCGTCTATAGGGCAACGAGCCCCCTATTGTTGGGGGAGTATGGCGAGAGGCAGGCCTATTCATGCTGTAAAACTGTACAGGATGACCTGAAAAAGAGATAGAACATACATATGTCATTAAAAGAAAATTATCTCAGATCATTAAATACTTTATGTACAATGCCTAAATCTTAATAATTAAAAACAACAGCTAGTTTAACTAGTATCTGAAATACACAATGCAAGGTGAGTTATTGTTTGCTGATATTGTATCATAGTACAAAAGTAGAAAAGCAAACAAAACCATGATTAAGTTTGGAAAGCTGTATCTAAATAGTTTACTAATTAGGGCTGGTGCAGTGGTTCATGCCTGTAATCCCAGCACTTTGGGAGGCCAAGGCAGGCAGATCATTTGAGGTCAGGAGTTTCAGACCAGACTGGCCAACATAGTGAAACCCCGATTCAACTAAAAATACAAAAATTAGCCAGGCATGGTGGCATGTGCCTGTAATTCCAGCTACTCGGGAGGCTGAGGCATAAGAATCACTTGAACTCAGGAGGTGGAAGTTGCAGTGAGCCAAGACTGCACCAATGCACTCCAGCCTGGCTGATACAGTGAGACTCTTGTCTCAAAATAAACAAACAGTTTGCTAATTAACACTATTATTTCACCAAATTAAAAATCTGATGGGGTTTCAAAATCATCACAATTAATTAAAATTTATCTACTCCACCCCCAAAATATAGTCACTAAACACTGAAAACTAAAATCAACAAGAATCACGTTTGGGAAAGCAAGAGAAAAAAATGTTTGACACATAGTCTTATTCCAAAATAATAAATAATAAAAAACGTAAGGTAGCAAAAAAGTTTGTTTAAAGGAAAATAAAGTATTTCAACAAAAGGTTAAATGACATGATTCCAAATCAAACACTTCTTTCATTTAATCAAAAAATCTACCATGAAAGCTACATTATTTTGTCTTAAAATTAAAATCTAAAAAATTTACAATCATGAAAAAAATTAAGATATAAAAACAGGGTCAAAATATATCTTATTTTTAATACCATCCCTAAGTCCATACACAGTTATCATCAATTTCACTGTATTTTGCTCTCTTGAGAGTTCTTCCACAGCTAATGTCAACTGCAGACATGATTCCATAATCCATCAATTTCCTAATAATATAATCCACTCCCTAAACTTTACCTTGACTTCACTCCCACCTACATTAAGCTGAAAACTTTTTCTTACAGACAGAGCACTACAGCACCCATGAGAGAGTACACCAGCAGACAAGAGAGAAGGAGAGGGCAAGAGAGAAGAGGAGGGGGATAAATAAGTAGGTGGAGAAGAAAGCAGAAAGGGGATGGGAAGCTAGAGGAGGAGAAGATGAAGGTGGAGGAGGGCAAAAGGATAGAGGAGGGGAAAGGAAAGGAGAAAGAGAAAGGGAGAAAAGAGGAGATAAGTGAAGAAGAAGAAAAAAAACACTTTTGCTAAACCCAACAGGAAGCCAGAAGGCAAAAGAATCCATTGAAGCATTTCCTGGAGGTCAGCCTACTGGAGAAAAGGGGAGAGTAGAGGAGGGGGCACTGGGGGAACAGATGATATCTGGCATATTCATCTAACCATTTGTGCCTAAGGTTATCCTGAAATTTTTTTAATTCTAAAATAAACTACTTGAAACACAGTGAGATTAAGACTTATGTAATGTATAATTTGATGAATGCTTGATTTGTTCAAATCTTCATGATCAAACACTACAGTCATATCCTCTTCCAGGCTTCATATATCTCAGTTGAATCTTACCACCTGTATTCTACTTTAATATGAGACTATCTTCTTGGTAATTTTAAAGTAATAGAGGAAAAAACACTTTGACAATTTTTCATCTTGTCTATTATTATGAAATGGCTTTACATGACTAAAATTGCTCTATAGGAACTGTAAGTTTATCAAGCTTAGATTCATATGGAGTCATATAGATTATAAGAGCACTCAAGGCTTGTTATAACATTTAATCATCTTACATGTGTCTCAAAAACCTAAAACTCCATTGTGTTGTATAAAATCTTAAGCACTCAAGCTTAAACATAATCCGCTATCAATTGAGAAGCCTCTGTAACCATGATAAACATGAAAACGTACAAATGATTTAAAAGGCATATTTAGTTATTTGAACCACTGAATACAATTATTAGCATTTCAGTAATTAATCTATAACAAACTAATACAAACCTAGGATCAAGTTAAAAACATCTGGATTAATATCATTATGAATTTTATATAGTTAGATCTAGTCTAAAACCTCACATGGGCTGGGCATGATGGCTCAGGCCTTTAATCCCAGCACTATGGGAGGTGGAGGCGGGTGGATCACTTCAGATCAGGAGTTCAAGACCAGCCTGACCAACACGATGAAACCTTGTCTCCATTAAAAGTACAAAAAATTAGCTGGGTGTGGTGGCTCACGCTTGTAATCCTAGCTCCTCAGGAGGCTAAGGCAGGAGAATTGCTTGAGTCCAGGCAACAGAGGTTGCAGTGAGCCGAGATCACCACTGTACTCCAGCCTGGGCTGTCTGTCTCAAAAAAAAAAAAAAAGACACTATTCACACTATTAATGAGAGATTTACCATTTGGGATTTTAAAAATATATATACCTAATTATCATAAACCTAACGATAAAACCTGAAACTAAAAACTTCTAGAAGAAAACACAGAACAAAATCTTTATGACTTCAGGTAAAGAGTTCTTAGATACGCCACCAAAGCACAATTCATTAAAAAAAAAAAATGAAAACTAACACTTAATAAAAATGAAGAATTTCTGCTATTTGAAATACATTAAAAAAATAAATGAACAGGCTGGGCCCAGTGGCTCACGCCTGTAATCCCAGCACTTTGGGAGGCCGAGGCAAGCGGATCACCTGAAGTCAGGAGTTCAAGACCAATTTGGCCAACATGGTGAAACCCCGTCCCTACTAAAAATACAAAAATTAACTGGGCATGGTGGCAGGCACCTGTAATCCCAGCTACTTGGGAGGCTGGGCAGGAGAGTCGCTTGAACCTGCAAGGTGGAGGCTGCGGTGAGCCGAGATCACGCCACTGCACTCCAGCCTGGATGCCAAGAGTGAAACTTTGTCCTCCCGCTGCCCCCACCCCCGCTCCCGCCAAAAAAAATAGAAAATAAGCAAACGAATCACAAAATGGAAGAAAGTATTTGTAACTCATAATCTATAAAGGACATATATTTAGAAAGTAAAAGAACTCAATGATAAGGAAAAAAACCCTATTAAAAAGATGAGAAGGAGCAAAACATTTGAACAGATATTTCACCAAAGACGATATACACATGGCAAATAAGCACATGAAAAAAATGGTCAATATCATTAGTCATTATACAGCCATTTTGGAAAACAACTTGGCAGTTTCTTATAAAGTTAAAAATTTACTTATAACCCAGCAATTCTATTCCCTAGGTATTTACCTGAATGAAATAAAAACTCAAGTGCACAAAAAAACCCGTATGTACATGTTTACGGCAACTTTATTCATAAGCACTCAAAACTGGAAAAATCTAAATGTCCTCTGAGAAAGGGATAAACAAATTGTGGTACATCCCCATACAATACAACACTACTAAGCAATAAAATGTAATGAAATACTTAAACATGCAACAACATGGGTAATTCTCAAATGCATCTGGCCAAAAAAACAGATCAAAAAAGCTACATACCATATGCTTTCATTTATGTGTTATTCTTAAAAAGGCACAACTTTAGAGACAAAAAACACATCAACGGCTTACCAGGAGCTGGGAGTGGAGGGGAAGGATTGACTATAAAAAGGGGGCATGGAGGAAATTTTTGTGATGATAGGACTGTTCTATATCTTGATTGTGGTGGCAACTACGTGTCAGTACACCTTTGTCAAAACTCACAAACATACGTGGTATACGGGTGAATGTTACTGTACATAAGTTATCCCTTAGTAAAAAGAAAAAAAAATTGCTTGGTAACTCAGATACTGTATAAAAGAGACTACCCTGATATAAATTATTAAAAGGCATTTACCTTGCTTTTTGTTTCAAAAACCACAGTTAATTATCCCCTCACACAACAAACGTTTATTTCGTGAACAGTGAGCCAGGCACCTGTTACTCAACTAATATTTAATTACTAAAACATAGACTCTCAGTTGGGGGTGATTTGTCCTTTCCGATGCATTCTTTATCAAAGCCGGAGCACAAGGAGATTCCTATATTTAACTAGTTAGTTTGGCCTAACAGTTGTATCTGTATCAAAAAACAGCCCATGTTTACATTTATCTACTGCAGAAAGCTTTTCTTTAAAAGTCATATAGAAGGAATCCCATAAGACACCATCCGAAATCCACTTTGGCTAAAAGTGTCTTTTAAAACATGTAAAGATCTTATATATGTTTAACATGTATAACAGCAAAGCTGAATGTAAATGCTATGAAGCTCTTTACTGGCAAGTGGAACACTACAGTGATTGATATGCTTTGAATCTGTGTCCCTGCCCAAATCTCATGTTGAACTGTAATCCCCAATGTTGGAGGTGAGGCTTGGGGGGAGGTGACTGGATCACAAGGGTGGTTTCTCATGGTTTAGCACCATCCCCCTTGGAGCTGTTCTTGCAATAATGAGATCTGGTTGTTTAAGTGTGTAGCACCTCCCCCTTTGTCCTCTTGCTCCTACTCTGGCCATGTGACCAGTGTGCTTCCCCTCTGCTTCAGGCCATGAGTGTAAGTTTCCTGAGGCCTCCTCAGAAGCCGAGCAGATGCCAGTATCATGCTTCCTGTACAACCTGAAGAACCGTTAGCCAATTAAACCTCTTTTCTGCATAAATTACCCAGTCTCAGGTATTTATAGCATTGTGAGAACAGACTAATACAGTGATATATGTCCAAACACATATATTTTATAGCAGATAAGAACCTGTTTACTAGCCAGCATCATTAACTGTACAAATACATTTTGTAGCAATTGAGTCTATCTCCTCCCCAATCAAAACAGATTTTAGATTGCAATTTTAAAACACTAGCCAACTTAAATAAATCTGAAATTCTTTACAAGTACATTGTCTATGAGTTTCCAATGCTGCTATAATAAGCAACAGATTCTGTTAAAAACAGACGTACAGAGGCTTTCCATTTGTTGTATCAAATATTTCCTATAAAATATACCTTAGAATTATTGTAACAGACTTTTGTTAATCATTTAACCTGTAATAAAAATATTTCTAATGACAATTTCCAAAAACTGTACATAAGGTAGCTCCATATTAACTTAAAAATCTCTAATAAATGAAATTCAAGCAATAAAAGAACATAAATTTATGCTACCCTATTGGAAAAATGTATGAGAAACTTTACCTCAATTTTCTCAGGAAATGCTAATCTCTGGTCACAGACTTTCTTAGTACATTATTCTTATTTTTTTTTAATACAAAGTACAATCAAACCAAAAACAAAAAAAAAAAATCAAAGGTGCAAGTAAGAGAATAGCCAGATGACTGGATCTGCCTGCCAATTAATAAGCAAATACTTACCTGTAGGGGGAGTGGAAGAAACAACAGGGGGAGTTGGAGAAGTGAAGCCATCAGCAAGGGTCTGGGCACCCCCAGCAGCAGCGTCTGGGGCAGTGGAGGAAGGGACAGTAGCAGGAACAAGAGGGGCAGGGGCAGATGCAGAAGTAGCAGGAAGGGGAGGAGTGCCAGCAGAGCCAGCAGGGGCTGAGGGGAAAGAGGAGTAAGAGGCAGCATTAATGAGGCAATCATATGAGGCAGGATTAGAAAAGGTATTAGAGTATTTAATGTTAGATATTCAGTGCTTAACACTAACCAAAAGAATAGAGTTGAAAAAAAGAATAAAACTTATGTTAAAGGATGTCTACATAAGCAGCAAATAATTCAAGACACTCAGGGTAACGTACAGATTTTTTCAATTCATTAAAAACAAACATTCCTTTTTATTTGAAAGCACTACTCCAGAAGAAAAGTGTTCCCTTCATATTGTTATTTTTAGCATAACATTCCGTATATAGTATACAAAACATAATACACTAAAAAGCAACAGTTTTCCATTTTGAATTAGACAAATCAGAAAATAGACATATTCCAGATATCAGGCAAAAAAAAAGAGAGAGTTTTTTTAAAACACAAATCTTTACGATTTTTAAAAGGCATTATCTACTTGTTACTATAAGTAATTAAGTATGTAACATTCTATTAATGTATTTTGTGTCATGTTTTCAAAACTAAGTTTTAAGTGTGTATCTCCTCGAATCAAATAAGCAACTTTTCGGTTTCAAAGAGGGTAGCATTTTCAGAGACTACTAAATTCCAATACGTCCACTAAATTTAACTGTCAAAACTACTTTTCATTATCTGCCCAATCTTCTGTTACTAATATGATTCTCACACTCAGTTCCCACTGCGTCCGAAGACTGCAATGTCATAACACTAGCTGGAATTAAACTTGTAACTCGTAACAAAGTGTGATCTGAAACCTGAAAGCAGCAACTGAGCCACATCACCAAAGGCATAAAGAGAAGTGCAAACTGAGCAAACACTTACAAATCACTAGATTACAAATAACAAATATATAAAGACTTCCCAATATTTATGATTCCTAAAGAAAAAAAAAATCCTGATTATGAAGAAAGCCCACCATAATTAAATCACAAATTGAATCAAATTCAGAAAGGAAAAGTGAAGATGAGGCACCATGAATGTTTTACCTGGAAAGACACTGGGAGGAGATGGAGTAGGAACAGCAATAGGAACCCCCACACTACCACTTCCACTGTTCTCTCGACTGCTGCTCCGACTACTTGGGTGGCTCCCTCCACTACTCCCACTGCTGCTAAAGAAATAAGAGCCACCAAAACATGAGTATTTATAAACAGTAAGAGATCATCAGCACTTCCCAACATTTTCTGAGATGAATGTAGCTACAATAAAGGTAATTCAAAAGCGTTCCACTTCAAAAAAAAATTTCCTTGAGCTCCAAGTCAGTGACAGGTTAAAAAAA
This sequence comes from Theropithecus gelada, assembly GCF_003255815.1. Taxonomy (NCBI): domain Eukaryota; kingdom Metazoa; phylum Chordata; class Mammalia; order Primates; family Cercopithecidae; genus Theropithecus; species Theropithecus gelada. The sequence continues at coordinate 80,113,488 of NC_037680.1, read as the reverse complement.
GTGTGTGTGTGTGTGTGTGTGTGTGTGTGTGTGTGTGTATTTTTCATAATAAAGTTGAGGGAAAAACTGAGTTCAATAAGCTTGTTTTGACATTTTGAAAAAATTATCCAGAAATATAAGTGATAAATGTTGAGGTTTAACACATTAAAACAATATTGCCTTTTTATATTCCAGTTTAATGCCTATCTGAAGAAACTTCTTTTATAATAAAAACATTTTCCTAAACAGATTTGAGTAATTTTAATTCACAATCATACTTTGATGTACGATCCCATATTAATGTTTTATTATGTATAGTTTTTCATCTGTAAAGTTCCACCAAAAAACAACCTGACATTTCCCACATTTGGTCCATAATTTTTTTTCCAGATCAACTAAACTCTTAAAACTTGGAGAGAAGTCTGCACTTCGAGATGTCTGTTCTTTATCAACTTCCTGACTGCTCAAAGTTGCATCAGAACATGAGGAGAGAGAGGTGAAATCAGATGAGGTTTGGGAGAGGAGAGTGAGGAAAAGAACTTAGTGCTTGGAAAATGAGAGATTTACCTGAAGTAATCTGAACAGATTATGGTACTATGACCATCACATTTTGCACTGAGGTAGAGAAAATACCTGTAAGTTCGATTTCTTTGATTCACAGAAGCTGTCCTCACAGGGCTCTGCTGCGAGGGAGCCATATTACGGGTTGGGCTAGGTACGTAATCATTTGGTACCACTGGAGGACGCACTGGCTCCAGTGTGCGATAGGGGGAGTGCCGCCTACAAAAAGAAGAGCGTATGTATTGTATGATTAAGCAAGTTTCGGCACAATAAATTCAAAGAGTTGCCAGCAGTGAGATACAATTTGTAATCAGAGATAGGAAATGTGTTTTAACATAACCCAGCTACCAATTTCAGTCTTTACTAATGTATCACTTCTCTACCATTAGGGTTTTGGTGAATATTGTTATTTTTCAGTCTCCAACCTCATTTCCCTGGGCTAATGCAATTTTGTTCATTTATTCTCAAAGAGCACAAAGGTTCTCTACCATTTAAGCCAATATTTCCCAGACCCTACTCTCTTCTTAGAAGAGTTGGAATTCTTTTGATATCATATTGAAGTCTCCCAACTGTACTTCATGAATGCACTAATTATTCTCCTCTCCCTTCTCTCCCTAACCAAAGATATTCAAAGACAGGAACCACAAATCTAGATTTCGGATCTATAACCCCCACACTGATGATCATTACTAGCCATAATAACTCATTTCCCTTTCTATATACCAAATACATAGAAATTAAAGTACATCTGTATACAAAAATACACACTTTAATCTCATCTTCCATTCTCACTTTCTCCCTCAACTTTCACCTTGATCTCTTTTCTCTTTCCCTCCTCAGAGTTCAACATTTACAAAGGTGGGGGGAAGCGAATGACCACCACAACAGCCTTTCTATATTATTTACTTTGAACTGTAAAATACAAATCAGACTGGATTTTATTAACACATATTTCCCACCTTTTCCCAAAATTTCCTCATAAGGAGGATGAAAAAGGGAAGAAAGGAAATATGACAGGAAACAGGATGCACATGGGGAAATTAGTGATTATTAAATTAGTTCTCATTTCTACTTAGGCTTCCAAACTCTTTATGATAAACAGTCAATTGACATATTTTAGATGAGATCTTGGTCACTAAAAGAATAAGAACTGATCAACATGTGAAAATTAAAAAGTTTTCTTTTCCTGAAATGATGTTGCTCTAATGACTTAATGTATGGATCCCAGAGTTTCTTTAACTATTGCTCTCCTGGGGCACTCAAGTTATGGATCACTGATTTTGGATGAAATCACTTTGCAATTTACTCTACTACCCTTCAAAGTCTCCTTACATAAGTATATACATTGGTAATTAAAAATAAAATAAGGGACACTGGATGAAATCTTGGGTCAAAAGAGGAAAAAGTAATGTTGGACTTTGGATTTAAAATACTAAAAGGAAGTTCCAGCATCTCTTAAATTATAATGCAATTATTAAAAAATAAAATGGGAAACATTAATTTCTCCAACATCTAATTTTCAGACAATTTTTCCTAGGCAATAAAAATGTTTTGTTGTGGCCGGGTGCAGTGGCTCATGCCTGTAATCCCAGCACTTTGGGAGGCCGGGGTGGGCAGAGCACCTGAGCTCAGGATTTGAGACCAGCCTGGCCAACACGGTGAAACCACATCTGTACTAAAAATACAAAAATTAGCTGGGAATGGTGGCATGCACCTGTAATCGCAGCTACTCAGTAGGCTGAGGCAGGAGAATCGCCCGGAGGCAAGAGAATTGCCTGGGCACAGGAGGCAGAGGTTGTAGTGAGTCAACATTGTACCACCGCACTCCATTGAGACTGTCTCAAAAAAAATAACAAGTTCTGTTGCATCCAAGTAAAAATTCTTTGATAATTGAGAACTATAGAGTGAAGGCAATGACAAAAAGAAGATTTTTCTTTAAACAAGCAAAGGAACAAAATGTGACAAGGCAAAGACTATGTGGAAAAATAGGTTATAGCCATCAACTAGCAGAGTGGGTCTCAGCAACTGTGGTCCTCAAGGATCCTGCAGAACCATTGCTAATATACAAGGAAAACAAACACTGGTATATGAGCAAATCTTCAAAACTTGAGAACACAAAGTTTCATTTTTCTAGGGACTTTCTAGGGACTAAGTAACTTATCTTACTAACAATTTTGATTTAAAACCCAACAAAATCCATAAGGCACTACACATGACACAAATGTAAATGCTTCCATAGGAAAATAAAAACAGAGTTCCTCTTCATCTCTCTACCCCCACCCCTGGCAACATTATACACTACTATGCCATCTACATTCTACCTTGAAGTTTAAATCTTACTTGATCCACTAGATTTTCTCTCTCTCTACGCAGAATTATTTTGTCTACCCCTAATAGAGTCATCCTATTCCTGGTTGGAATTTATTTTTATTCTTTGGTCTCCTACTGTCCTATTATCCCTCTTTCAGCACTATCCTCCACTGTATCTCAAATCAGTTTGTCCTATCGTGATTCACAGTGCTTGACTGGGTTTTGGTTTTTGGAAGGTTTGTGGTTGTTTTTTTGTTGTTGTTGTTGTTGCTGCTGCTGCTGCTGCTGCTGCTGCTGGTGGTGGTGGTGGTAGTGATGGTGGTGGTGGTAGTGGTGAGGGAGCCAAAAACAAGACTGTCAATTAAAAACTTGTTTAGCATATATAATAAAGCCAATGGTTGTCAAAACATTTTGTCTTTGTCTTATACATTTTTTAAAATCCAATTTGTGGTACAGTGACCCTGAAAAGTTGATAGAGGACAAATATTACCCCCCCTTTTACAGATGAAAAAACTGAATTCTCGGCAGCTGACTATGCAGGAACTATAAAGTTACAGCACAGCTGAAACAGAATTTTAATCATCTGGCTTCTGGGCTATACTATGCCAACCTAATCATAAATCTCAATCACAATAAGCCAAGTTTATAATACGATGCTCTAGAAGAAAAAAGTCAAGCTTTTCCATTAATTGGTCATTTTTGCCAAATGTCAAATCTAGAGCCCAACTCTGTAGGACTAAAATAAAGCTCCATATTCTTCTTTTTTTTTTTTTTTTTGAGACAGGGTCTCACTCTGCCACAGAGGCTGCAGCACAGTGGTATGATCACGGCTCACTGCAGCCTCAACCTCCTGGGCTCCAGTGATCCTCCTGTCTCAGCCTCGCGAGTAGCTGGAGCTACAGGTGCATGCACCACCATACCCAGCTTATTTTTGTATTTTTCGTAGAGACAGGGTTTCACCATGTTGCCCATGCCAGTCTTAAACTCCTGGGCTCAAGTGATCTGCTCACTGCCATCTCTCAAAGTGTCTAGATTACAGGCATGAGCCACCACACCTGGCCTAAAGCTCAATATTCTTGTAGGTTTTACAGAATTTTATAATCTACACAGCTTAAAATGGATAGTTGGAGTTAAACTGTAATATAAAACACTATATAAATTTTCTGAAAGAAAAGGAATTAAAATTAGACTGCAATTTACAATAAATCATGAACTTGGGCTAGGATTTTACCTCAAATTTTAAATTCACTAGAAAAACAATTTCTAAACGAATCTTTTTGAACTATAAAAATGTGTTTCCCAAGAGAAGAGAAAGTTATACACACAAACAATAATCCTACAAAGAAAATGTTCTCTCTTCAAATACTCAAAAAATAATTTAAATATATGTTGTGCTTCCTTTTTAAACAATACTACATGAAATGGTTTTCAATTACTACTTAGTTATATACTCACCCAAGTGTCCCTTTCCCTGACATAGGGGGACTAGGGGGCTTCTGAGTTGGAGGTGTGGTACGCGGCAGCCCACCCATCTTCATGTTCTGGGTACTCACCTAAAAAATTTTAAGGAAAACTCAAACTTGTATGCAGTGAAATAAAGTGGCATTTTTGGGAAATAATGCTACACTACGTAACAAAGGAGGGGAAGGTTTAAATACAGGGAAAAAATTAGAGGCCATGCATTTCATATGCAATTTCTACTCTACTATTATTCTACAGTTGTACTCAAAGGACTCTTCCTAACGTGAGATTTTCAAATCATTATAAACTTGTACGCAAAGACTTTATTTGCCATTAGGCCATCACACCAACAGATCACTGGTTAGACTATTTGATATTACATTCAATTAAAATTAAATAGAATAACTACAAAATTTTAGTTTTAATAAAGAGTAACTCAATCAAAAACAATAATGCTTTTAAGCAATTCCTTATTTTTAAAGATAACTTTCTTTTTCTTTTGAGACAGAGTCTCACTCTGTCACCCAGGTTGGAGTGCAGTGGCATATCTTGGCTCACTGCAACCTCTGCCTCCCAGGTTCAAGCAATTCTCCTGCCTCAGCCTCCCAAGTAGCTGGGACTACAGGTGCAAGGCACTACACCTGGCTAATTTCTTGTATTTTAGTAGAGACGGGGTTTCCCCATGTTGCCCAGGCTGATCTCAAACTCTTGAGCTCAGGGAATTTGCCAGTCTCGGCCTCCCAAAGTGCTAGGATTACAGGCGTGAGCCACCGCACCCGGCCAGTAACTTTCTTTAGATAGCAAGCTTATAAGGAAAATATATTTCCCAAATAAAAATATGCAACTATGCATATGATCCACTGTAACTAGAGAATATAAAGATAAATCATATAATATACACAGAAAATTTTAGTTTTTTAAATTGTGGGCCAGTCTTGTAAGTCAGATTTAGTTAGTATCTTCTTATGAGGGAATCACCTACCTGAAAACTGCTAGAAGTTCAAGCCAGCTTCCTAAACATCTGAACCAGAAAGTTAAGGCTGAAGTATCCCATTCAACTGGGAGCAGCACAAGGGCCACAGGCAATATCCTAGTTCCAATGGAAACTGAACCCACTCAGGCCCAAACTGAAGGTGAATTCAGGCATGAGAAAGATGTAACATAGCCCTAAGTCAGAGCTGGACCGTAACTCTACTCACTATTCTATCTCCAACCGAAAATGCAAGTGTGGGAAAGATGGGTAATCTGGGAATAATGGAGGTCACCGAAGGAGTATATCAGCACTTACACAGAAAGCCCTGGCTATCTCAAAAAGCTAAGAAAAGTCACTCACAAGTGTAGTTCAAATGCAGTCTCAAGAGACTACCAATGGGTTAGTGTTCACCACACAGGTTCATATCTGATCCTATTTTAAGACCCTAATATTCAAATAATATTTGAATTGCCATCTTCAAAATATATTTTTAAAAAGGACCTCAACTTTTCTAAAAATAACGTGGCTAGAGTAGTCAAATTATACTTCCTAAATAAAATTGCAAGACATTATACCATTGAAATCAGAATACATTCATAACTGTAATTTCAGAATATAAATTTTCAGAAAGCAAATCATAATTGTATACAGAAAAGTGAGGCTATCAAAACCAACCCTGGCTTAAGGGGAATTTTTTAAAATCCTAAAATAATACTTGTTATTTGAATAGGCAAGAAATACTATCTCAAGAAACAAATTCTTCAAATGAATAGCCCAGTGAACAAGTTGTGTGTGATGTTAAAACAATCTTTAATGACAAATGATACCTTTGAAATGTCAATATTTTAAAGTGAAGCATTTATCTGTAATCCTTTTGTTGTTGCTTTTAAAGAATAAAAACAAACATTATCAAGTAAGAGTAAAGATTAACTTATCCTTGCTCTCCCTCTCATTAATAAGCAGAGGGTATACTACTCGTATCTTAAAATGAAAACGCCAGAAAGTTTTTTTAAAAAAAATCAATCCACTTTTGGGGAAAATTTTAGGAGCCATATAACAAATAATGAATAGCTTTTAAAACTGCATATCTTAATTTCTGAAACCAGAAAATTTTTTTAAAGTAGTAACCAAAGTCCTTTAAGCTCAACCTTAAAAAACATAAAACCCAAAGTTACTTTAAGTGATGAGGGAGAAGTGAACCAAACACTAAAACTACATCAATCTGCTAGAAACAGGAAGGAAAAGGAGCAGGAATTTAAGAGAGAATTTTATTCTATACATGGGATAACTAAACTATTTGAAAAGAGCTTTCCAACTTCTATTTGTTTTAGGTTTTGGTAAGCAAGGTGTTTTTGTTTAAATTGCAGTATCTTCTATAAGTCTTTAGACCTACCACCCCCCACCCCCGCAAAAAAAAACCAGCATAAAATAAACTATATATTAAAATCTGGTGGACATTTCTTTTTTATTTTTTGTTTTTTTTTTTTTTTTTTTTGAGAGGCGGAGTCTCGCTCTGTCGTCCAGGCTGGAGTGCAATGGCATGATCTTGGCTCACTACAACCTCCACCTCCCGGGTTCAAGCCATTCTCCTGCCTCAGCCTCCCGAGTAGCTGGGACTACAGGCGCGCCACCACGCCCAGCTAATTTTTTATTTTTAGTAGAGACGGGGTTTGACCAGGCTGGTCTCAAACTCCTGACCTCAGGTCTCCCAAAGTGCTGGGATTACAGGCATGAGCCACCACGCCCGGCCGACATTTCTATTAGTATAACTTGGTACATTTTATGATCTGTAGAATCATCAAATGACTGCATTTATTTGGTTAATGGGATTGGATGACTAACCTAAGTCACTTAAGAAACAGGAATCTCTGTAGAATGTTCAAACAATCTAATTTTATACCTCACTAATATTTCATTACTTTTCTATTAAAAGAGTTTTTCAATATTTCCTCAAGGCAGCTTTTCCCTTGTGAAAAATGTTTCTACATTAAGTAAAACAATAAACATGCTATGCAGAATATAAATAATGCCATCAAATTTGAAGAAAAGGAAGAACAGAAATCAATGCCAAACAAAATAATTTTTATAATAGGTAAAATCTATATTATAATTAAAGTTAAACTATATTTCAGAACTAAAAAAATCTGGTACAAATAAAAATATATTTACTAGACAGCCATCATGATTGATCCTAAAAAAACTATTTTGAGGGAAGTATTTAAGAGATAAAACATTTCCTGACAAGTAGCAAAACAGATGAGATCTCTATGTGCTGATGGAGAGGAACTTAACAAGAGCAAGAGCGAGAGAGAGAGAGCGAGAGAGAGAACATATACCATAAACTCAAGACAAGGAAAACAGAGCAATACTGCAGCCACTTCATAATAGCAATTTCACTTGAAATATTTTTTAAAGTTATAAACATAGCAGAACTATCATCAGGCACAGAATAACAGTTTAGGGAATTATGATATCAATGATAATTTCGTTATGTATTTTTTTAATTCCATAAAATGAACAGTCCTCAAGAGCTAAGTGAAGCAGGTATTAGGTACAAGAAAGAAAAGTTGGAAAAGTTCCCACTTTTTCCCTACCAGAGAGAAACCTCCAAAACAGAAGAAATATTTCACTTAGGTGATGAAGGTTAATGCATGGCCACAGCTCAAACACTTTCCCACTGGGTTATGACGAAGGAATGCAAATACCACCAGAGGTAGAAACAGTTCCTTTATGACTAGGCCTTGGAGATCACTACAACTGGCATCATCCATTAAGCCAATTATTGTGACTTAATGCCTTCTGTTTGTTTTTTTTTTGAGACGGAGTCTCGTTCTGTCGCCCAGGCTGGAGTGCAGTGGTCGGATCTCAGCTCACTGCAAGCTCCGCCTCCCGGGTTTACGCCATTCTCCGGCCTCAGCCTCCTAAGTAGCTGGGACTACAGGTGCCTGCCACCTCACCCGGCTAGTTTTTTTTTTTGTATTTTTTAGTAGAGACAGGGTTTCACCGGGTTAGCCAGGATGGTCTCGATCTCCTGACCTCATGATCCGCCCGTCTTGGCCTCCCAAAGTGCTGGGATTACAGGCTTGAGCCACCATGCCTGGCCTGACTTAATACTTTTTCTACAATGCTCCTACGTATCCTGCTCTACCTGCTTTGGTACATTCAATACCTCCTTGAATACTGATACAATATTCATTACAAATATCATGTCTGGACAGCCATATCTCTAATTCATAGAAGACATCACCTCCGCTATGAAATCTCCCAATAACAGACGACCTACTACAACAGAACAGTGGCAGACGCATCCTAAAATGTTATATGCGGTATACCCCTCATCTATTCATCTCCTACCAGACCTCTAGGTACAAGAGTAAAGGCATGTGGGGAAAAAAAGGAGACAAAATGGTCTATAAAATGATTTCTCTGCTTTAAAGGTATTTTGAAATAAATAAGACTCACATGCTTAAAATAAAAAGCAACGTCTGACTGGGCATGGTGGCTCATGCCTGTAATCCCAGCACTTTGGGAGGCCAAGGAGGGCAGATCACCTGAGGTCAGGAGTTCAGAGACCAGCCTGGCCAACATGGCAAAACCCTGTCTCTACTAAAAGTACAAAAATTGGCCGGGCGTGGTGGCAGGTACCTGTAATCCCAGCTGCTCAGAAGGCTGAGGCAGGGAGAATCACTTGAACCCGGCAGATGGGGGTTGCAGTGAGCCATAGCACCACTGCACTCCAGCCTGGGTGACAGAGTGAGACTCCATCTCAAAAAAAAAAAGAAAAAAGAAATGTCTACAGATTCTATAGAAATTTACAAAAAAAAAAAAAGACATATCAATGTGAGAAGAAAAATCCTGAGCTAGTTTTTCTCTATGAAACCTTCCCTAACAATTTCTTCAACTTGTTAAGTTTTAAAAGAACAGGATTCCAGACTGGGCAACACAGCGAGATCATGTCTCTTTTAAAAAAAAAAAAAAAAACCTCCAGGAGGGGCTGTAGTCCCGCTACTTGAGAGGCTGAGGCAGGAGGATCACTTGAGCCCAAGGATACAGTGAGCTACCATGCCACGGCACTCTAGCCTGAGCAACAGAGCAAGACCCTATCTCTTTAAAAAAAAGAAAAGAGAATTTAAATATACAAATAGAAGAGGTGAAGTGTATGTAGGTTGTGTCTGTATGTGAAATAGTGAGGATGGGAAAAAGCTGAGGTCAGTCACCTCTAGGCCTTCATTCTCTGTCCAGTTTTGTTTCCCATTATAGTCCCATGTAGTACATAATTCTCTGGCTTTCTAGAGACCGCTATCCCTCTCTTCAGAGGATGTATGTTCCTATTTCAATTCCTAAGGGACATCAGGAAAAGGACGAGAAGATCCTCTGAGGAAAATCAAAGTTGAAACCAGGAATTAGAGTATAAATTCAGGACAGAGGTTAAGATTTTTAGTAAAAGGGTTAAAAGACAAAAAAGCCTATCAAGTCGAGAGTCCAATAATAATACACAGAGAATAAGGGAACATAAGATTAGGAGTAAGAGGAAAGAGAAACAGGTAAAGAAAACAAGAGAAATAAAGATGGACAAACTCCTGCTTGATTCTGAAAACAGATTCTAACAACTGGCTTTTGTCAAAACAGAATTGATGGCTTAAGGTTGGAACTTATAGGCAAAACAGATGGGTCTCTTGAAGGTTGAGCTTTTCTTCCAGGTGCTGTATCGGATAAATTTTTAAGAGTGCACCTTCAACTGTACCTGAAAGCTAGAAATATAAGGGGAATTTATCATATTTCCGTAAGGAATGACAAATACTTGCTAAAAATAGTACTCAAGTGAAAACAGTCCATTTTTTAAACATGGGGCTAAATGATGGATCTTCAAGATACTAAGCAAAATTTTTAAAACTATTATATTCTTAATTTGCTGGCTGTAAAACCCTTAAGCCCTGCTCATCAATTATTAAGAATCTGAGCTGGGCACAGTAGCTCACGCCTGTAATCCCAGCACTTTCGAAGGCCGAGGCGGATGGATCACAAGGTCGGGAGTTTGAGATCAACCTGGCCAATATGGTGAAACCCCGTCTCTAGTAAAATCACAAAAATTAGCCAGGCGTGGCAGCGGGCACCCATAATCCCAGCTACTAGGGAGGCTGAGGCAGGAGAATCACTTGAACCCGGGAGGCAGAGGTTGCAGTGAGCCAAGATCGCGCCACTGCACTCCAGCCTGGGCGACAGAGCAACACTCCATCTCAAAAAAAAAGAAAAAAAAAAAAGAATCTGCTTGGGCGATGTTCAACTGAAATAATACGTTAAGAAACAAAAGTTTTTATTACTTTTGATTAAACTAATACGCTTATTTTAAAAATACTTAAGTTTAGCTTCATTAGTGACAATTTTAATGTTTTCAACACAAAAATTCATTACAAACACATCATACTGACCTCAGTAACAGGGTCTTAAAATTCTTTTTACTACTAAGAGTACTGGCCAGGCATGGTGGCTCACAATTGGGAGGCCGAGGTGAGAGGATGGCTTGACCACAGTTCGAGACCAGGCAGGCCAACACAGTGAGACCCCACCACTACAAAAAATTTTTTAAAAAATAGCCAGGCATGGTGGTGCACGCATGTACTACCAACTACTCAGGAAGCTGAGGCAGGAGAACCACTTGTGTCGGGGCAGTCAAGGCTACAGCAAGTCGTGATCACACCAGTGCACTCCAGCCTGGGGAACAGAGAGAGATCCTGTTTCCAAAGAAAAAAAAGAATAGGGAATAGGAACCAGTTCAAGGTACATTCCACTTTTATATGGCCTTAGGTATATATGAAAACACCTCCAATATGGCATTCTATCCACTGACTTTGTACATCCTTTGTTGTAAAACTATTACCATACTGTTTTTGGTTTGTTTTTTTTTTTTTGAGATGGAGTCTCACTCTGTCGCCCAGGCTGGAGTGCAGTGGCACGATCTCGGCTCACTGCAAGCTCCACCTCCCGGGTTCACGCCATTCTCCTGCCTCAGCCTCCCGAGTAGGTGGGACTACAGGCGCCCACCACCTCACCCGGCTAATTTTTTGTACTTTTAGTAGAGACGGAGTTTCACTGTGTTAGTTAGAATGGTCTCGATCTCCTGACCTCGTGATCCGCCCACCTCAGCCTCCCAAAGTGCTGGGATTACAGGTGTGAACCACCGCGCCTGGCCTATTACCATACTGTTTTTAAAAACCTTATGAATTCTTAAATTTGTAATTTGACTGAAGAAAAACAAAAACAGTTAATCCAAATTTCAGATGACAAGAACCAGTAAGCATCAAACATGCTGTATAAAATAGTAAAAGTTAAACTCTTAAACAAGGAGGTCTCTTCTGAGTCAAATCCCACACGTCTGGTCCTAAAGTATGATGACTTTCTCTAGAGTCTGTCTGAAAAGTATAAAAAGTATGACAGCAATGGGAGCAACAAAGACAGAGCTCAAAAAGTGCTGAGGAAGAGATGAAGAGATAAAAAGAGAAGTAGAAAGAAAAAAGACTAGGTCTTAAACAGGCTTTAAATTTTAAGCACATTTTAAAGCAACATTTAATCAGCTACCCTGATTAAAATGAGGATAAGGAATCTATAATGCTATTGCCCATCAGGAGACTTCTAAGATACTTGCAAGAATCCACAGGCTCCAAAAAGCTCAGGGATCTTATCTAAGTGTGATTCTTCATTAGATCTTTCTAGGAGACTCTCAGTTTGGCCTACCTCTCACAATGGAAACAGATCCTGATGCAGGAACATCAAGAAGGAATCATAGTGGGGTTTACAGAAAACAAGCATAAGGCAGTGGCTTGGACAAGCTAAACTTTTAAGGGTAAAGAATTTGTTTGTTTCCATATTTTTTCTTCAGTTAAACTTTCCGTGTACTTCTATCACTTTGGAGGTTAACATATCAATGGTCAAAATTTGAATACAGACTTTAGGGTAAAAGGACCAAAGTAGCCACAGTCTGCTTTTGGTCTAGTTCACTGCAACCCACCTATTTTAAGCAAAAGGAATTTCTTCACAATTCCACATCTTACTCACCATGACTGAGGATTTGGAACCAACAATCCAATCAACAATACAGGAGTCCATATGCTTGGGCTCTTCCAATCAAATCTACCTACCATGGGCAGGTGAAAGTTGTGTGGCCATAGTTAGTACTAGTTAATGATTCAAAGCTCAGTCATCCTGTCATCATTTTCTACACTGAAGATATGGCAAATAATGGGTGTTAGATGGGAGGAATATATATTTGAAAATAAACTATGAAACTCACCTACAAAAAAAAATCAAAGAAGAAATGCATGCTAAGTTTGGTATATAATTGTAGTAACCTTCTATTTTAGGCAGGCTTCTTGAATATAGTTGAATTTCTTTTACCACGAATCCTCCAAAATACCAAAACATTATTGAAACGAATCATAACAGGAAATATCTCTAATTCTTAACTAATACTCTGTTAAATATTGTCATAGGCTTTTGATGTTTTGTATATAATTATATTCACCTTTAAAAACTTTTAAAGTTTATATTGAAATATATTCTTTATTCAGCTATTTGGCAAAAAGAATAATTTTTCCACAAAAATATGATACTGCAACTTAAAACAAAACCCTGTGCCACTGAATATTTTCTGCTTCTCAATTTCTTTATACTGATTAAAAGATAATGACATATTGTCCATAAGGTATATCAGAAAGCACACCATTTATAGAATAAAAAGGCTATTACACAGGGGGAGGGTAAAATAAAGCACATTAATTGGCCCTCCAATTCACAACAAAGTCTCTATATTTATAAAAATCCAGCTAATTATATTTCATAACATTTTTATGATAGGGTACCTTACATTTCAGTTTCACAAAATATATTAACATTACAAAATAACCATTCATTCAACAAATATTTACTAAGCACCTAATGTGTGTCAGGTACTGTTCTAGGCACAAAGGATAGAGCAGTGAACAAAATAGACAAAAATATCTGCCCGCAAGGAACATGAAGACACACCACAAAGTTGCATGACAAAAAGTAAAACAAAAAGGAGGAATTATTTATATTGAGTTTTAAAAGGCCAAGTGTTAACTATCTCTTTAACTCCCCATATGTAATATTCTACATAAGAACAAAGAATGGAAATCCAGCCCTGGAATCTCTTACCTTAAATCTAAGCAACCACTTAATGCATAAATGGAGCAAATAAAAGAGGTAAGGAAAAAAAGCATTGAAAGGTTAGTTGAAACTTCAGGATGTGAAGAGAAAGGAAAAAAAGAAAAAACAAGTTAAGCATTCAGCATTAACAAAATAATGTTTCAGTAGATCATAGAAAGAGTGGTTAAAGCAGAATGTGTCATGAACAGAAGTTTCTTTGATGAATTTAAGACATTGTTTTATTCAAAAATTTAATTTTATTAAAGATTTCTTCAAATTAATGACCCTTAAACACGGAAAGTCAAAAAATGAAGGGGCTAGAATCCTAAAAGAAAAACATTTTACTTTGAGAATTTTAAGAATGGGGGATGTAAACAAATGAATTATATATATAAAAAAAATCAGATTAATTTTTTCTTACATAATTGGGCAAACAGAAATATCACACTTTATATTCTAAGTATCTTTTTGGCATTAGATTCTGGCAGTATTCTAAAATATTCCATTAGCAGTTGTTAGCCTTGAATAAATTTTCCCAAGTTAGAATAAATTTCAGTTATTAACTAACCATCCAATTACACATCTTACTTTAACATGCTCTTATTAGTAATCTAAATGCATGTAGGTATTGGCTATAAAATTAAATATTGGGCAGGCACAATGGCTTACACCTGTAATCCCAACATTTTGGGAGACCAAGATGGGAAGATCACTTGAGGACGGGAGTTCATGACCATCCTGGACAACACAGACAGGCCCTGTCACTACAAACAAAAAATTTAGCTCAGCACGGTGGCATGTGCCTGTAGTCCCAGGGAAGCTGACACGGGAAGATCATCTGAGCCCAGGAGTTCAAGGTTGGAGTAAGCTATGATTGTGCCACTGCACTCCAACCTAGGTGACAGAGTGAGACCTTGTCTCAGAAAAGTTAAATTAAATACCATATTCCAGATAATAGTGCTTGATCAAAACTCTGAAGAGAGATTTTAAAAATAAATTTACAGTGTATATTTTCTTTTTACCTAGATCTACATTAAATTTAGATTTAACTGATTTCCATCCATAACAGTGTGTTTTTAAAGTATGCTTATATTAGAAAAAAAATCAACTACATGAACTGTACAGTATCATTATAAGCATGTATATATGTATATTTATTTACTCATATCTGATAAGTCACTGTCTTTCAAACTACTGATCAGATGTAAGTTGATACTCAGCTAAAGCTCTGAATCATTAGGTTCAAATACCAATTTAAATGAAATTTCCACGTTTTAGGCACCCAAATACATCTTAAAAGACAGTCAAAATATGTAATAGCTATACACTCAAAAGCAGTGGCAATATTAATTCACCTAACACTATTTTTGCCCAAGATGTTGGGATAAAATTATTTTAGAAAAATTCAAACTACATGTTTATTAATATATGTTGTTTTTGAAAACTAATGCCAAAAGTCTGCTGATAAATACCTGAGATAAGGTAAACACTTTCATAATAACATGATGAATGATTTTTTAATCAGCCATATTAAATTAAAATGGGAAAGATTACACTACACTTATTTTAACTCAAACCATAGGAGGTATTACCATCACTAAGCAAATACAATTCATTCAAAGATGATTGTTTAAAACTTGAGAATACAGCACTAAGAAAAAGCAAAAAGGGTAAAACAGTTATAGTAGCAAGGAATCTTCACGACAACTGGGCCAAGACACTGTCCTCTAGGAAAGAAAGGTAGATAAAAAGCTTAATTTTCTCAAGCGTTAGTTTCATTATGGGTTACTACTTTTAAAAGCTTGAAAAAAATTATACCTACCTTTACTCCATGTCCAATATCATCTAGAATTGTATAGTCAATAGGTTTTCTAATATAACGAACTGGTCGTTCAAGGTTGGCTGGAGCAATAATCTTATGCGTCCTTGAAGTGTTTTTATTGGTAGTCAAAATACCAATTTCTCTTCTTGCAACTTTCTCTTTATGAATATCAACTGTCTGCAAAATATAAAGTAAAAAACACAAAAATGTACAGTTCTAATATCCACAAAAATCAAAATATATATGCCTAGAGATTTAATATTGCTACTCATATTCTAAACTATGCTTGCTAAATTTTATTCTTCTGGACTACTGACTTCCTCCATTTTCAGGTTAAAGCAAGGGCTGGTAAACCATGGCCAAATCTGGTCCATCACCTGATTTTTACAGCCCACAAGCTAAGAGTAGTGTTAACATTTTTTAATGTTTGGATAAAAGAACAACCACCACCAAAACCCTTCACGTGAAAATTATATAAAATTCAAATTTCCTTTTCCATAAGTAAAGTTTTATTGGAATACAACCATGCTGCTTACTTGCTTATTTGTCTAGACTTTACACTGTAATGGCAGAGATGAGCCACAACAGAGACGGCATGGCCCACAAAAACTGAAGTATATATTAGCTGGCTCCTTTACAGAAAAGGTTTGCCAACCCCTGGGTTAAAGCACGCTAACTTTGTCCTCTCCATTAAGATTCAGACTAATACAGTGATTAAGAAAGCCCCTGAAATTAATCTAGTTACATTTTTAATGACCTATAATTTCTATTCATGTTTAAACATCTTTTTTTTTTTTTTTTTTTTGAGACGGAGTCTCGCTCTGTCGCCCAGGCTGGAGTGCAGTGGCCGGATCTCAGCTCACTGCAAGCTCCGCCTCCCGGGTTCACGCCATTCTCCTGCCTCAGCCTCTGGAGTAGCTGGGACTACAGGCGCCCGCCACCACGCCGGCTAGTTTTTTGTATTTTTTAGTAGAGACGGGGTTTCACCGTGTTAGCCAGGATGGTCTTGATCTCCTGACCTCGTGATCCGCCCGTCTCGGCCTCCCAAAGTGCTGGGATTACAGGCTTGAGCCACCGCGCCCGGCCTAAACATCTTTTTATTTAAAAGGAAAGAGGGCTGAAATATAATGTTAAAAATAAAGCCAGGCACAGTGGCTCAGGCTTGTAATCCAAGTACTTTGGGAGGCCAAGGTGGGCAGACTGCTTGACCCCAGGAGTTCATGACCAGCCTGGGCAACATGGCGAAATCCCGTCTCTACAAAAAGCAGCTGGGTATGATGGCACGTGCCTGTAATCCCAGCTATTTGAGAGGCTGAAGTGAGAGAATCGCTTGAGTCCAGGAGGTCAAAGTTGCAGAGAGCCATGACTGCACCACTGCACTCTAGCCTGGATGACAGAGCAAGACCCTGTCTCAAAAAACAAAACAGCCATTTTTTGACCCCAAAAGACCAAGTTGCTTGGGCAAAATTGCTTATATTTTTATCATGGCAAAATGCCTGTAAAATATTTCATTAATTTATTTATATTTATTAAATGCTCCATAGGACATAAGAGTAAGAATGTACTGTAATTACAATCTTCTATTTGCTAACAGGGGGTGAATTTCTCCACATACACAGGTAGTTAGTACACTAAAGCAAAATTTTTTTAAACTGCAAGCTGCAATTTAGTGGTATGTAAGCAGCAATTATTTCAAACCAAATAGAACAGAAACATCAGACTGCATGTACCCACAGTAAGGTAAAAGCACCGTTTCTTGAAAAGTCTGTTTATTACGTATATAAATAGATACATGAATTATGTGCTGAATAAAATGTAAAAAAAATTTTTTCCTGTGTTGCAGTCAAAAGAGTTTGAAAGATTACTTCACTAAAATGGTTCATATCTCTTACAACCAATTCCTAGCTCAAGCAGCAATCAACAGACACATTTTTTGCTAACTCTTCCCCAGTCCCACTTCAATGTCCTACTTCAATTTCCCCTTTGTAAAAGAACCTGGTAGTAACAATGAAGAGAAAAGATAATCATAATGACATTATAAAATACTACTTTAAGAAATCTGAACACAGATCATCTATCCTTCTAAACTGCCTCAAGTATGAGGTAAGCTTGAAACAAATTCAAAGTCTCTTATTTCTCTACAACCAAGAGATCTTAACAACAACAGGATCTGTATGTTCCAGAGCTAATGCATGTATAAACAGAACCTCAAATAAAAAACTAACCATGGTAGTAATCTTACAATTTTAAGTATTTCTTTTTAAGAAAAAAATCATCTCTAAACTTTTCTATGCATGTTAGGCTAATTATGAGAATAGCTTTCCTCTTCAACTGCTTGGGAAAACTATAACAGAAAAGCTAAGTTTGCGTATTAGTGATGACATTGGAATTCACTTAATTTTTAACTTTAGAGAAATGGAAATTAATCACATTTTGATTAAAGTTTATTTTTATGAGACAGTGTCTCACTCTGTTGCCCAGGCTGGAGTGGAGTGGCCCGATCATGGCTCACTGCATCCTCCACCTCTCAGGCTCAAATGATTCTCCCGCCTGAGCTTCCTAAGGAGCTGGGACTACAGGCGTGTTCCACCATGCTGGCCTAATTTCTATACTGTCTGTAGAGTTAGGGTTTTTCCATGTTGCCCAGGCAGGTCTTGAATTCCTAAGCTCAAGTGATCCACACACCTTGGCCTCCCAAAGTGCTGGGATTCAGGAGTAAGCCAATGTATCTGGCCTTGAATAAAGTTTAGTGAGTCATTCTGAATCATTAAAAATATGGGCTAGAAATATTATTTCATACCATCAAGAATGCTTCAAAAAACAAAATATGACACTTTTTTAATAAAATGGGTCTATCAGATCAATAAAAGGTTCATCAGAAAATATAATCCTCAAGACATTGTTTTTATTCTCCTCAGTTTTTAGAAATGTACTTAACTTATTCAGAAATGAAACTACAAGAGTGTAAACCTGACCAACCATAACAGAATTACAAGCTTATAGCTTCTATTTCAAATCTGCATACTATAAAGATACATTTTTTTGCAACAGGGTCTCACTCTGTCACACAGGCTGGAGTGCAGTGGGACAATCACAGTATACTGTAGTCTTGAACTCCTAAGCTCAAGCGATCCTCTCACCTCAGCCTCCTGAGTAGCTAGGACTACAGACGTGCACCACCATGCCCAGCTAATTTTATTTTTTGTAGAAATGGGATGTCACTGTGTTGCCCAGGATGGTCTTCAACTCCTGACCTCAAGCAATGCTCCTGCCTCAGTCTCCCAAAGTGCTGGGATTATAGGCATGAGCCACCGTGCCTGGCATGTACTATAAATATTAATAAATCTCTGGAGAATGAACAGGGAGAAATCATCTTCCACTTATTATTTACACTAACACACAGTAATATTTTCTAACAAGCACATATTTCTTAATTGTTTAAAAAATTGAGACTTTAAAAAAGCATGAAAATATAAATTAGAAATCTCTTCATTTGATCTTATAGAGATGCGACTTGGTCTAGGGATTGGGGACATTTACATATTACCCATATGTTCTCTTCATATACACACAAACACACACTAAGCCCAAACCCACAGACCATAACAGTAAAAAGGAAGACCAATATAGCAAATAAAAAGATAACAATAAGCCTAAAATAAGGGGTCATTGTTATAATAGAGCAAAAAAAATGGCACTAAACCTCCAGGGAGAGAAGGCAAAGTAGAAACATAATGAGTTACAAAGAAATATATCAATTCATCAGGAAAGTGAAATGTTTCCCAGGACTAAACTCTTTAAAAATATATTTGTTGTTGCTTCTTATATCAAATCTCAGTAAAAACTGAAGGCATATTTTTTAAACATAATTTTTTAACAGCATAAGTATACAGAAAGTCAAAGTAATTTAGTTTGGCTATATGATGCTTTTAATTGTCTACTTCAAAGAATGCCTACATCTTAGAAACACTAGGGGCAGGGTAACTCAACAGTGGCACTATTGACACTTTGGGCTTGATAATTCTTTGTTGTGGGTGGGGGTGAAGGCTGCTGTCTTGAGAATTGTAGAATATAGAAAAGCATCCAGGTAGGTAACTGTAGCACTCCCTTACCATGAGATGTGACAACCAAAAATGTCTAACATTGCCAAATGTCCCCTTGGGGGCAAAACTTCCCTGGTTGAGAACCAAAGATCTATAGAGGAAGGACTAATTAGCTGGTCCCTTACTTCATTCAATCTCAAATCGCAATTGTTTCCAAATTTTTTCACAAGTCGACTCAAGATCAACGCCTCTAATTTGCCTAAGTATAGATATCTGAAGTAAATAACTTTTAAAAAACATCTATAATAATAAACGTAATCTAACAAGGGTATAATTTGTATTCTTGCCATCATACTACCACACCGGGTGGAACTGCAGGAGTTCCTATGGGCAGGAGAAAATATGCCTTTAGAAAATGGCCGGCCGGGCGCGGTGGCTCAAGCCTGTAATCCTAGCACTTTGGGAGGCCGAGACGGGCAGATCACAAGGTCAGGAGATCGAGACCATCCTGGCTAACACGGTGAAACCCCGTCTCTATTAAGAAATACAAAAAAATTAGCCGGGCGTTGTGGCGGGCGCCTGTACTCCCAGCTACTCGGGAGGCTGAGGCCGGAGAATGGCGTGAACCCGGGAGGTGGAGCTTGCAGTGAGCTGAGATCCGGCCACTGCACTCCAGCCTGGGTGACACAGCAAGACTCCATCTCAAAAAAAAAAAAAAAAAAAATGGCCACGGTTCTATTTGGAGTTTGAATAATTTGACAGAGAGCACTAAATCTATTTCATAAACAAGCAGAAGATTCTCAGGTTGGTCCAGAAGATTCTAAAGGTTTTCAGCAATCATCTGCTTCAATTTTTTTTTATAGCTTTCACTTATAGAAAATAAGCATAGTCAAATTAGACAGAATAATAAACACTCCCTCCTCACATCTATCATGCAGCTTTAACATTGATAAATTCGTAGACAACTGTCAGCTGTAAAAGAAATTTAGGAAAGCTCCTGTAACATATTCTTAAATAAAATATGGCTACTATGTTTTTCCTAAATCAAATTCACTTGCATTTGCTGTCAGGATATTCTTTGACATTATAATGTTAAATTTCATTAAGTTAAATTCTGGAAGTACAAGTTCAACACTGATATTTAGGATGAATTTTAAAAGTAAGAAAAGTATTTCAAATTTATCCTGGGTTTTTTAAGTGACTAGTTATATGACAACAAACCTACTTATTTAGAAGAGGCCTCAACAAAAGCACTCACCTGTGGCAAGTAAAAAATGTGTTCTGCTAGCAATCAAAGACAAACATAACTAATGCAAGTACACAATTAATATAATTATTGTTTGCTACAGATCCTGTTAACCAAAAAACACACCAAGATATATCACTGCAATTGTGTAGGACTTAAACATCTATTCTCCCACAGTTCCTTATTAATTAGTTTCCCCATCCTTCTCACTGATATTGCCAAGCTGATCTCGCATGCTGCAGGCTTCCCCCATGACACTTCAGCCACAGTGCGAAACCCAGGTTCCTTAAGGATACCTTTTATGGCCTTGAGATAACCATACTGACTCCCAGCTCCTTTGCAAGCCTGAGCCCCACTCCCACATCTCCCTCATGAACCCAAGCACATGCTCAGGCCCCAGCAGATGACAGGAAGGTACTGTATAAAATATTTTGTTTTAGGATTATCCATGCATTGTCATTTCCCATTACCACAGATAATTGAGAGTTGACTGTATTGGATAGCACTACCTCAGTTAGCTGCCCATCAGTGTGGGAAAACATCTGCAGTCAAACAGTTACAGTGGATTAACCCAACTAAATTGGGTGTTTTTAAGTATGTCTCAATTTTTTTATTAGTAAGCTAATGTTTCAAATAAACATATTTAAATTACAATTATTCTTCAAATTATGTATCATTCATAAAACAAATTAGTTACTAACAAACTAATTTTCAGTTTTTTATAAAGTGATATAAAAATTATGTAGGAAATTAATTGGGAAGTATAAAAAGTCTACTTTCTATGCATAATTACATATTGATAACCTTCAGTGTATCTCCTTAATTAAAACTGGAAATTTTTTTTTTTTTTTTTTTTTTTTGGAGACAAGAGTTTCGCTTTCCACCTAGGCTGGAGTGCAGTGGCACAATGTCAGCTCACCGCAACCTCTGCTCCCAGGTTCAAGCAATTCTCCTACCTCAGCCTCCAGAGTAGCTGGGATTACAGGTGCCCACCACCATACCCGGCTAACTTTTGTATTTTTAGTAGAGACAGGGTTTCACCATGTTGGCCAGGATGGTCTCGAACTCCTGACCTCAGGTGATCCACCCACCTTGGCCTCCCAAAGTGCTGGGATTACAGGCGTGAGCCACTGAGCCTGGCCAAAATTGGAAATTCTTAAGCAAGGCTATCTATATAAACTTTTTTGGTTTTTTTGTTTTTGAGACAGTGTCTCACTCTGTTGCCCATACTTGAATCCAGTGGCATGAACATGGCTCACTGCAGCCTCGACCACCTGGGCTCAAGTGATACTCCCACCTCAGCCTCCTGAGTAGCTGGGACTACAAGCATACACTACCACACCTCGCTAATTTTTGCATTTTTTGGAGAGATGAAGTTTTGCCATGTTAGCCAGGCTGGTCTCGAACTCCTGACCTCAAGGGATCCACCTGTCTCAGCCTCCCAAAGTGCTGGGACTACAGGCATGAGCCACCACACCCAGCCTAAAGTTTTTAGACAGTAAAAGCTACCCTACTTGTTGAGTTCTTAAGGTTTAGATCTGCCACTGCCTTTCAATACCTAGCTCTTGAGAACAATTACTTCCAACTTTACATTATTTTATATTAATTCTTTTCCAGTTCCTTTACTTGTTACCTGCTAACTAATTTAACGCCTGGCCCAGTGAGTCCTACTCAGCCCTTGGGAAGGTGGGATGAGCACTACTTTCTTAAGTTCTTTATGTTGCCTTTTGACCTTGCTTAATCTTTTATTCTAAGCCATCACAAACTTGAACATGGACAAGTACTGACTAATTTTACTAGCTAAGAAAAAAGATGGGCCTCGCTTAGAAAAATTTTAGTTTACAAACTGATAAGGATTTTAGTTTGAAAAGTGTTTTGCAAACTTTTTATTAAAAAAAAACTTACGCCGGGCGCGGTGGCTCAAGCCTGTAATCCCAGCACTTTGGGAGGCCGAGGCGGGTGGATCACGAGGTCAGGAGATCGAGACCATCCTGGCTAACATGGTGAAACCCCGTCTCTACTAAAAATACAAAAAACTAGCCGGGCGTGGTGGCGGGCGCCTGTAGTCCCAGCTACTCGGAGGCTGAGGCGGGAGAATGGCGTGAACCCGGGAGGCGGAGCTTGCAGTGAGCCGAGATCGCGCCACTGCACTCCAGCCTGGGCGACACAGCGAGACTCCGTCTCAAAAAAAAAAAAAAACTTACTAGAAAAGGACACAAAATAATAGGCACAGTAAGAAACATTCATCTTTATAATAATGTTACACTACACTGACTTAAAGGTATGTGTGCCTGTACAAGTATTCAGTGAAATTACATGTTTACTCCAATAATATATTCTGGGGAAATATTTAATGTTAATTTAACTCCACTATCAGTTTGAAGATCAAAAATGTCATTTGTTTTAATAATATGCTTCCGAAGAATGGACAGGATAACAGCAACAAAGCTAGAGATGGAATTTCTTTAAAATTTACCATCCCTAAAACACATAACATAATCCATGTTAAGAACCAACCCTACTACTACCTTATAGATATGATGAATGTAGTAAAAATTAGTATACTACTTAATACTATATTGTCCTTTTAATAGAAAAAAGTGTCTGATACTATATATTCCTAATCAATGAATATCCTGTTTTTGAAAACATCTGACATTTAGAAAGAGTGGGTTTCTACTTTGTTTTGTTGAAGTATTTCTCCCCAATACAGTAGAGTCAATGGAATTCCCATCCTCGGATTACAATTCAGAGTAATTTGGGAAAACAGTTCAGTTAAATTAAAGTAATAGAGGGTTGAGACCAGTGGACACAGATTGAGGTAAAGAGCAGAACCAACAGAACAGAATAGAAGCAAATAAAATCAAGCTCATTTGTGAGAATCACAAAAATAAGGAATTCAAGATGGAAGATAGCTAAGAAATTATCTAAACAGTCCTATCTTACAGATGAAAACACTTAAGTTCAAAGAAGTCAAATGTCACACAAGTCAGCAGAAGAGCCAGGGTAAAACCTAGATGCCCTGATCCTTTTCAGGCCAATCCTGTTCAGCGTTCATTTTCGTTAAAATGGACAAAAGGAATAGGAGGCTGAAAGGTGGTAAAGTTCTTACCCAGCCAATAGGGAAAAAAATACTAATGGGAAAAGAAACTGAATACCCTAGATAATTAGTATCTACTAGTCCCAAACAACTCTACCCTTACAACTCTTAAGGCTTATTGCCATTCCAATAAATGTGTAATCTTGTCTTTGACCTGACTGAACCCTCCATTCCTTCAACTCAATCTTCACTATACACTCTCAGAGTCTACTATTTTTGCCCAAGTTGCACAAAAATCTGGTCTCAAGAACCCCCTGGTTCCCTCTAGAAACATACAATATTTTTAATAACACAAGCATCATAATAAAATTTAACACTCAAACATTTGGAAAAAGTATTTTAGAGGAGGGGCTGGCAAACTAAGGCTCCATGCCAGAATGTGGCCCGCTGCCTGCTTTTATATGGCCCAGAAGCTAAGAAAGGTTTTAACATTTTTAAATCGTTGTTTAAAAATACACACATAAAAAAAAAAAAAAAAAAAAAGAAAACATAATTAAAATGTCTTTCAAATCTGTCCACATCTCTACCTTACTTTGCAATTCATCTCTCTTTGCCGGGCATGGTGGCTCATGCCTGTAATCCCAGTACTTTGGGAGGCTGAGGTGGGAGGATCACTTGAGACCAGGCATTCAAGGCCACCCTGGACAACATCATGAGACTCCATCCCCCCCACCAAAAAAAAATACACACACACACACAGAGAGAGAGAGAGAGAGAGAGAGAGAGAAAGAAGAGAGAGAGAATAGGAGAATGACACCATACGTGGCCCATAAAACCTAAAATAATTATCAATACGTGGCCCACAAAACCAAAAAAATAGCTACCCTCTGGCCTTTTATTTAAAAAAGGTTTGCCAACCCCTGTTTTAGAGTATTTACTATTTGTTTTGTAAGCAGAAAATGTTTTCTTCTACACTACAGAATAAAATTCTAGTCTGAAGAATATCAAATAGTTTTGATATTCAACTGACTTTTTTTTTTTTTTTTTTTTTTT